>NC_135308.1:161171664-161389511 GCF_048772815.1 Callospermophilus lateralis
GACCTGGGGAGCTCCCAGCAGGCCCCAAAAGCAAGGCCTGTGCTTGGGAGAATCAGGACCCAAATGTTGGCCCCAGGTTCAAAATTCTGCGCAGCACTGCTCTGCTCCTGGGGAGGCCCATTTCCTCAGGCAGAGATGAGGCCAGAGGAGAGGGCTGCTCAGGGAGGAAGCAGGGCCTGGCAAGGGCAGAGTGTGGGCGAGGTGTCCCCGCTGTGCTGGACAGAGCCCATCTACTGGAAGCAAGCCTATGGGTAGGGCTGCCCCGACCTCCCAGTTCCAGAGGCCAGCACTGCCCTGCACTTAGGTGCTCCATGAATCCGCTGAATGGATGCCCCTCCCCCAGGCGTGGACCTCCTCCCTCCTCCATCGGGAGTGGAGCTACCAGGTCCCATTTCATCCTGGGTGATACTGGGAGGGTCCCCTTTTCCTAGGCTAGAGGCCCAGGCCCTGGGGGACTTGCTGAAAGCCCCTCAGCTTAGACGTCACAGTCACGACGGAATCAGGGTCCGACTGACCCCAAAGCACACTCTTACGGATAGGAGGGGGAAGAACAAGGCCTAAATAAAGAGCCCAGACGTTTACAGTGGCTGCATTATGGTGGTGGGACAATGGATGGGTTTTTTTCTTCTTTTCTACAATGAAAGATTCATCCGCTGAATGCTCACTCTGGGCCCTGTGTGCCCTGAAGGGGAGAGCCATGGCTTCGGCGTCGAGCAGTGCTGGGTCAAATCCGAGCTCGGCCACTTCCTAACCAGGAACCTGGAGCCAGCTCTTTGCCCTTTTGGCCTCCGTTTTCTCATCTGTACAATGGGGACAAACGCCCCCTCACTCCAGATGAGCCGGTCACGGCTGGCGCACAGTAGGCACACTGTCAGTGCCAGCCTTTGAGCATCACACCCCCGCGTTCTCGCCACCTGTCCGGCCTCCAGAGGGAACTTGAGACGCCCCCACGTGCCAGACGCTGGCGCTGGGCCGGCGCCGGGCCCCGGGGCGGACGCCCACCCTCCCCGCCCCCCGCCGCGCCCGCGCTGCCCCCTTACCCTGGCGGCCGGAGGGCCGGCATCGGTCCCGCAGGAGAGCCCAGGCAGCGGGGCCGGGCTCCGGAGCGCGGGGCGCGGGCGCGGGCAGGGCGCGCGGGGGCGCGGGCCGCGCGCTCCGGGCCGTGCGCCCCGCGGCCGCCGCGTCCTCGTCTCCAGCGCGGGCCCCGCGCGCCCCGGCCGGCCCGGGGGCAGGCCCTGCGCTGCGCCGCGCGGGGTGGGGGGCGGGCCTCGCGGGCCCTGGAGAGGCGCCCGGGCGGCGCGGGCTCCCGGCGGGCGCGGGCGGCGCCGCTGCGGTGGCCCCGCTGCTGAGTGGTGGGACGCGATTTACTGGCTGCAATTCCCGGCGCCCCTCGATGGCACTTAAGAGAGACCGGGAGGGAGCCGGGGAGAGCGGGCGGAGGGCGGGCGGGCGGAGGAGGGGCGGCGGGAGCCGTGCGCGCCGGCGGGGGAGGGGCGCGGGCGGGGGCGGGCGGGCGGGAGGTGGGGAGAGGCCCGGATGGAGGCGGCGGGCGGCCGCGGCGCGCCGGGCTGGGGTAGGGGGGGCCCTGCCTCCAGCCCCCGCCCACCCGCGCCCAGCCCCCCACGCGCCGGCGCCGCTGGGGGCTCAGGCCGGCCCCCACTCCAGCAGCCCACCCCACCCCGCGCCTTCGGAAGACCCGCCACCCACTCGCCCTCCTGCCCCCGTTCCCCCTGCACAGACCTCCCTTTAACCAGCTGCTCCACCCCGTGCACCCCCATCACCGCCGCCACCAGAGATCAGGAACTCTTGGCCCACGCGCCCTATGCCAGCCTGAAGCCATGCTTGGTTTGACACCATAGTATTTTTTGTTTTTAATTGGAATTAATTCCTATCATTTAAAAATCAGGAATTTTCACATGAAAATCCACCTAACTGCTCAATTTGGATATGAGGAGTTCCGACAGAAGCCTCCCCCTCCCGCAGTGCCACTTGGTAGCGGTCTGGGCAGAAGGCTGACCTGCAGCTGGCTACAGTCCCCACTAGGCCCACCTGCCCGGCCCTTGAGGCATGTACCATCTCCCGCCAGCCTGTCATATCCCAAAGCCTTTGCAGGCCCTCTCCGTGGGATGCTGGGATGCGTACCTCTTGCTCCCTTAAGGCCCTCCTCTGGGAAGCCTCTGGGCACTGCCCACAGTCCCTTCCTGCACCCACAGCACACACACCCCAGAAGGTAGTGGTGCCTGCCCTGCCTGCCTGCCTCCTCCTCGCTGGCTGGCACCTGGGCGGCCTCTGCGGCTGCACTCCCACCACAGGGCTGCTGCTCTCTGGCTGGATTCTCCCTGTGTTCTGGCTCCAGGCCTGGCCCACAGTAGGCGCTCAATAAGTGTTGGCTTAGAGGCAACCAAAGAGGAATGGCTGGGATTGGGATTCCTCCAGGCGGCCTGGGCCGCGCTGGGCACAGGGCACTGGTCCCTGCAGCTGATGTTCGTTTTAAAAGCCCCAAATGTTCCTTCCGGGCAGCTTTTGCCAACCAAGAAAGCTAATGATTTCCACGCTCCATTTTTCTCCACCTTAATCCCACTGCCAAGGCTTCTGGGCCTCTATTGCTACTGCCTTCCAATGGGCATCAAATCCCTCCCAAAAGGTGCAGCCTACCTGGAGAGGACCAGGAGAGGCCCCACTCTGCTTCCCTGGCCCATATGGGGTCATTTTCAGGTTCCAGGGCCACAAGGTTAGAGAGTAAGAGCTGGCTGGCGCTCCAGGGGAAGGTCAGTAGCCCAGACAGCTCTGATGAGTCTCCTAGGCAGGTGTCTCTGCCATCCCTACATCCTGCTGCCTCCTGAGCAAAAGATAAAGCTAGACGTGGAGGGTACCAGCCAAGAGCTGCCCCTTTCCAGCCACCAGAGACATCACAGGTATTACTAAAGCTCTGTCACAAACCCAGCCAACATTCTGGATCCCGCTTTACAGAGAAGAAACAGAGTCAGAGTGATCTCAAGGTCAAGACTGGTAGGACACTAAGCCAGGAGTATGGGTGACCCTCCAGAGTGTCCCTGCCCAGAAGGGAAGTGAGACTCCCTCAGGGCTGGATCCAGAGCTAAGTGCATGTGGTGCAATTGGTCTGTAATGGGGAGAAGTAAGTACCTGCATCGCAGAACTGGCTATAGACAGTCTCCCTCCTGGAGACTGTATAACCTGTCCCAACCACGCCCTCACTACAGCGGCCCTGCCAGATGCCCTCATCAGTGAGGGGGCCAGGAAGCAGACCTAGCTCAAGAGTCGGCAACTCCCTGCAAGTCACCTAAAAACCTTCTTGGGCCTCAGTGTGCTCATTTGTGATGTGGGGGAACAACCCATAGAGGGTGAACACCCCTGTACAGGCTACAGGGATACAAAACGGTGGACCAGCAAAGAGTAGGGAGTTAAATGCTCAGTTAAATGCTCAGGCTCTGGGGTGAGCCAGCCTAAGTTCAAATCTGGATTTCCTGACCTGTCACGGTGACTCACCTGCTCAGGGCCTCCACTGCCTTCTCTGCAAAATGTGTCAGGGCTGAAGAGAAGACAGATGGATTTAAGACTGTAACAAGGCTGGCATGGAGTGATGCACGTGGAACCCTCAACACAACCAGACGACCATAGGTTCAAGATTTGCCACCCTGCTCAGAGAGGAGAAAGAACAAGGGAGGGAGCAGTATAGATGCACAGGCCCAGCAGGGCCCAGTGGCACATGCCCGTGATGCCAGGAGGCCAAGGCAGGAGGATCACAAGTTCAAGGCCAAGCTGGGCAACCTAGTGAAACTGTGTCTCAAAATGAAAACGATTGGGGATGTAGCTCAGTAATACAGCACTTGTCTAGCATGTGCAAGGCCCTGGGTTTCATCCCCTGTACTGAAGGGGTGGCGGGAAGAGGGGGTCCTGGAGCATTCCTGTCCCAGCTTTACTGCACAGTTAGGCAGCTTTGAATAAGTCGCTTAACCTCACTGGGCCTCAGTGACTCTGTTTGTAAAATGGGAATATTAATGAGAGTTCCCACCTTGTCAGATTGTGCTTGGAATTAAATTAGGTAACTTGAGACCTGTGCTTAGATCAGTGCCTATCACTAGTGATGTTCAAGCAGCATCAGTTTGTTTCTCATTACTCAGTCTCAAGTTCACCGAGACTCTCCTGCTGTCCCCAGGAAAGTTTGATTTTTTTTTTTTTTTTTTTGTGTGTGGTTCAGAAAATAATCAGACCAACCTCCATTCAAATTCCACCTCTGCCAGCTGGGCCCTCCTGGCAGGCCTCAGTTTCCTCAGCTATAAAGTAGGGGCATAGTGGCACCTGCAGCAGCCACCTCTTGGCACTGTGCCCAGGTAGCAGCCTTCCAATGCTTCTGAGATAAAGGGCAGACAGCTCAGTGGGGGACCCTGGCCACAACTCCAATGGTGGCCAGATGGGGCAGCCCTTTGCCTGGGATCAGAGCTGAATCAGAGCTAAGTCCAAGTGTAGGGCTGGTCTATTAGGGGAGACAGGTGGGTGCCTGCTTTCCAGAGCTGGCTCTAGATGGGCCTTACTCCTGGAGTCTTGTACAACCTGGACAGTCCCTTGTCTGCAGGTCTGGGAGCTCCAGGGCTGCCTAGTGACAGTCCTTAGTAGTACTGATTGGGGCAGGTGGTTGGAAAACCAGCTGAGCCTCTCAGTCCCAGGATTAATCTGAAGGTTATGAAGAGGGACCTACCTGGACAGAGGGGCAAAGGATCCTCGGAGAGGCCTCTCCTGAGCCACCTTCCCAGTTTCAGTAGTCCCCAATTCTGCCATATCACTGTTACTATAGTAACAATCATTATTTTTAGTCATCTTCATTCACCTGTGGATTGTCTTCATCCTCCTTCCTCTGAGTTCCAGGAGAACAGGCGTTTGGGTCTGTCTTAATCCCTTCTGTACTATAGCCCAGCATCTCATACAGTGCCAAGTACATAGTAGGTGCTCAACAAATATTTGCCACTTGATAAGAATTCTCAGATAGTGACAGGAGCCCCCCTTCCTGGCATACAGCCCAGTCTGGTCCCAGCTGCTGCCCCCTTATCTCCCCACAGCTGGGATTAGGAGGAGTCAGTGCCACTCTGAAGCCGGGGAGCATGTCACCCTCGCACAGTGCTACAGGGCTTCTTGGGTAAGGCAGGGACCTGGGCAATTTCCGGGCTCACAGCTCATTCCAGGGCTGCCTGGTGACACAGACTGGCTTCCGCAGGCCCAGGGAGGCCCTGTTCCAGCAGAAGCAGCCTGGGACTCCCACCCCAGAGCCCAGCAGGGCTTCTCCAGTCTGCCCACCCCCAGAACTGGAGGGGCTTCATGGCTGCGCCCTAGGATGTCATCTGGGGGCTGGGCTCCCGCCCCTCCCGCGTACATGGCACTCCCCCGCTACAGTTTACAAAGTGCGTTCACAGACATTATCACGTCGGCTCCTAAACGCCCCCTAAAAACCACAATAAATCTCTCGCTCTGGCTCCCGAGCCCACCGGCTGCTGCGTAATCAGTGAGCAGAGAGGCCTCAGGGCCCAGCGCCTGCCAAAGCCTCCGCGGCGCCAGCAGGGGCAGAGGGGGGTCCACGTGGGCGGGTGGCAGGTGGCGGGTGGCAGGCCCAGCTGGGGCGCTGCAGCAGCGAGGAACAAGCCTGAGGCCCAATCCTGCAAAGGCGAAAAATGCTGTCTCAACCCAGAAGGTCTCCTGGGAGAGGGGCCAGTGGCCAGCGGGCCTTGAGGGGACAGACTGGGGCACGGGAAACAAGAGAAGGGGCAAGGTTAGGGAGCAGGAGGGGACGCGGAGGGTTTGTTAGCCCTGTAGGAGCATAGTTGTGGCTCAGTGGTAGAGCGCTTGCCAGCACGGTGGCACATGCTGGGGTCTCCTGGGGACAACAGGAAAGTCCTAGCAGCTCAGGAGGCTGAGGCAGGAGGATGGCAAGTTCAAGGCCAGCCTCAGCAACTTATCGAGACCCTAAGCAACTGAGCCAGATCTGTCTCTAAATAAAAAATAAAAAAGGCTGGGGATGTGGCTCCCTGGTTAAGATCCCCTGGGTTTACTCCCTGGTTCCAAAATGAAGAGTAGTGAGGCGATAAAAACGGTCCACTTGGGACCCAAGGACAGACAGCCCCACCCAGCTGGCTCTTCGCACCACTCCTAGGTAGCAGCCCTGAGCCGCAGGGTGTTCAGGGTGCCCCCAGAGGGTGCTCCAGCAATCCAGGCCTTTGCAGGGCTGTTCTCTGCCAGAAACATCCTCGCTGCCTTTTGGAAGTCCCGGCCCTTCTGGAAGGGCGGTTCAGGACCCTCTCACTGGGAGAATCCTCCCCAGCTTCCAGAGGCTGGCCAGGATCCCTTCTACCTGAGCGGTCCAGCCCCTTCTCCACTTTGTTCTTCCTTCCCCTGAGGGCAGGGCTGTCTTGCTGCCTGGCAGTGGCCCAGAGCCGCTGCACACAGGCCGGTGAGTGAACCAGTCACAGGCGGTGACCTAAGGGGGACACCCACACCCAGAGGGCCAGAGGCTAGACCTTGTGGGGCAGCCTCAGAAAGCACTGCTTCTGTTTTCCGCCCTGGGCAGCTGCAAAGAAAGAATCCCCCAAATGTCTGAGTCAAATCAGCCAGTGGCTGCGGTCAGCTTTCGTATTTCACATTTCCCTTGGTTCGCAAAGTCGTAGGAGCTCAACTTACAAACTGTGGAAAGTTCAGGAAAGTTTAAATAAGCAGGGAGAGGGAGGGCCTGGCCTGAGGGGCTGTGGCTGCTCTGGCAGGCCTGGGCCTCTCTGCCTGCCACCCAGGGAGGCCTTGGGCTTGACCTCTGGGCTTGGAAGTGTCTATGACGGGGTGGCTGTGGTCATATCATGGAACACAAGGAGCAGGTGGTGGCTTCTCTGTGGCCACTTCTCAGAGGACCCAGAGTGTTCCTGTCACAGCCTTCACAGGGCCTGCAGAGGGTGGGGCGTGGTAGGCCCTGTGAAGTAGTGACCCTGTGGTGTCTGAGGCCAGGAGATGCAGAGGGCGTGAGGACTCATGAGCAGATGTCCACTCTCCAAGGTGAGGCCCCTAAAGTCCACAGCCCCAGGGCTGAGAGCTTATAGCTGGGGCCTGGCTCCTTGGCCTGGCGTCCCAGTTCCTTTGCCCTGCTAAAGGACTTGTATCCAGAAAGATGCAGAATTCCTACAACTCAACAACCCCATTTTAAAATGGGCAAAGGATTTTAAAAGATTTTTCTTCTCCAAAGAAGATGTACAGGTCTTGGGTTGTGGCTCAGAGGCAGAGTGCTTGCCTCACACGTGTGAGGCACTGGGCTTGATCCTCAGCACCCCATAAAAATAAAATAAATACAATAAAAATGCCATGTCCATCTACAACTAAAAATATTTTTTAAATATACAAATGGTCAATAAATACATGAAAAGACACCCAGCATCATGAGCCATTAGACAAAAACCACAAGGAAATGCCAGTTTACACCCACTGAGATGGTTCTAATAAAAAGACAGGCAGTAACAAGTGCTGGGGAGGATGTGGAGAAATGGGGATATCCGCACATTGCTTGTGAGAAGTTTAAATGCAGGCTGGGGCTGGGGCTGGGGCTCAGTGGCAGAGCGCTTGCCTAGCACGGGTGAGGCCCTGGGTTCGATCCTCAACACCACAGAAAAATAAACAAATAAAATTAAGGTATTGTGTCCATCTACAACTAAAAAAAATTTTTAAGGAAAAAGAAGTTTAAATGCACGAACACTGTAGAAAACTGTCCATCTGTTTATCAGAAGGTAGACTGGGCTACTAGGTTACCTGGCAAGCTCACTCACAGGCACACGTACCCGAGAGAAGTGGAAACACACAAAAACACGTCCACACAAAAACCGGATACGAATGTTTACAGCAGCGCTGGTCACGATAGCCAAGAAGTGGGAGCGACCCAAATGACCGCTGATAGACGAGCCGGCAGACAAAGGGCGGTTAGTCCACTCACTGGACTATTATCCGGCAGCGAAAAGGCCTGAAGTACTGGTTCCTGCCACTTCATGGATGGACCTTAAAACCATTATGCTAAGTGAACGAAGGCAGACACGAAGATCACATATTGTCTGATGCCATTTGTGTGAAATGTCCAAAATTGGCAAATCCATAGAGACAGAAAGTAGATTAGTGGTGGCCGGGGGAGGGGAGGCAGGAGAGGAGTGATTGCTAATGGGAACAGGGTTCCTTTGGGGGATGACCGGAAGGTTCCGGAGGTAGACAGTGAAGATGGTTGGACAACTCTGAAGACACTAGAAGCCCCTGAATTGTATGCCATAAAGGGGTAAATTGTATGGTTATGTGAATTATATTTCAATGAAGCTGTTTAAAAACACAAAAGGACCCCCACACTTTAATCTATCCAACAGGACCCCCGGAACTAGCGCGACCACCTTCCAGGCTCAGCCACTGCCCCTCCTCCCAAGCCACCATCCCACAGCAGTGGGACTCAGTGGCGGGGAACCAGACAGTGGGTGCCTTGACACTGGGACGCTGCTCCCTCCATGCAAGCCCCTGCCTCCAGCCACTCCTTCTTCCTGAGACACTCCTTCCCAGTCCCGCTCCCCCGCGGGGTCTCAGCTCCACGTCCTGGTCCTCGGAGGCCCTGCCTGCCCTGCACGCTGTGGCTGGTTCTCTCCACCTCAACGCAGCACGGAGAGGGCGCGGGACACCACGGCCACCGCCGGGACGGAGGACGAGAAGCTCAGGAGGAGGCTGGGTGCGCTGGGAGGTGTGGGCAGAGCCAGTGGAAACCAGGAAACCGGGAGGACGAAGAGGGTGGCCGGTGGGACCCAAGCACCAGAGAGATCCCTTGGCTGTTCTGGAGTCGGGGTGGAGCAGTGTGAGGCTGCGGCAGGAGGCCAGGGGGTTGTGGCCTTGGCCAGGTCTGGAGAGGCTGCACGGGAGAGTCTTGGGAAAGCACCGCCGTGGAGAAGAGGGGCCCAGGACGAGGACATTTCCTAAGCAGGGAGCACAGCGGGAGGAGCACTTCTAGGATGAGTCCTCTGAGGTGGCTGACTTGGCGCCCAAGCAGGCAGCACGACCCCAGGTCCATCTGCTGGGCCCTGTGACATTTTTCATACCCGCCCCCCTTGACACCCCACCACTTGAGGTAAGGTCTCACCCCTACTGGGCCAGAGCCAAGGCCTGCCACCTCAAACACTTTGCCCTTTCTCATTTAACCCTCCACGGTTCCACCAATTAAAAACCGGCCCCGGGTGGTCGCTCTCCAGCTCACAGACCCTCAATGGCTCCCCACGACTCTCAGAACAAGGATCAGACACTCTAGATAGGCCCACAGACTCCTCAGGGAGCCCTCCTGGCTTTGCAGGCTCCCCATCTCCCCCAGACCCAGCTCTTCCCACACCCTCTTGCTGACCTGAGTCTTGGCTCCTGCGGTGTGGCCCTCCCAGGACCCTCCGCCCTTCTCTGCCTCCTCGGAGCCTCCTTCCCTCCCGCGGCCTCTGTGGCCTGGAGCCTTCCGGAGTTTTTCCTGACAGTGATATTATTTTAAATGACTTGGAATGATGGACAATCAAATCACATGTAGTCACACACTTGTTGAGTGACCTCAAATTGGAAAGAATTCAGAGTATCCATTGGTCCATTCTGTCCCGTGGGAAGGTGGCTCCAGCCTGGATGCATGGACACCAAGTCCAGAGGTGCGTGGGGTTCATGGAGGAGGCCTCGGCTCCAGGGACAGCCCACCTCAGGTGGTTGGGCGCTGGGAGGAGGGATGGCGGCTGGAGAGGAAGAAAAGGGCGAGGAGGGGCGAGGAGGGAGGTCCGGGGGTGGGGGCAGATGGTGGGTGGGCGGATAGGTAGAGGGCAAGTGGAGAGGGCTCATCAAGCCCCAGCCCTCGAAGCCCAGCCCCCACCTGGAGCAGATGGGGGGATTTGCGTTGCCCTGGGGGCTCTCAGGTGCAGAAATCCCAGCCTTTAACTCAGCCCCCCACCCCCAGCTGGAGCCCCTCTTTGCCACAGGCATCTGCCCATCTGACTTTGGAGGCACCCCGCCCCACACAGGTCCTCCTCCCAGCCCATCCTCAGTTCTGCCTCCCTGGGGCACAGCTGAGCCTCCAGGCCTTCCCAGCAAACTGACCAGAACTCTGTGGCGGCAGCCTTGACACCCTGCTCTCCGGCACATCCAATCCATCAGCAAATCCGGTTAGATTATCTTCACCGGCCTCCTCTCCTCCTGCCCTCGCCCTTCCCCCACCTAGTCTAACTCAGCAGCCGGAGGGATCCTTTCAAATGGTGCCTCCAGGAGGCCTCGCCATCTGGCCCCCATTTCCTCTTGGAGCTCATCTGCTACCACCTCGCTCCCCCTCTTCCCGCCCTGATTGTGCCAGGCCCACCCCCTGCTCCCCACATCGCCGCCACCCCTGGGACCCTCCCCGCTTTCTCCTCCGCCAGCAGTGCCTCCCCGGGAGCCATCCGCCTCACCTCCTGCCCATCTTTGCTCCAGTGGCACTCAGGAGGTCGCCTGGGGAACAGGACAGCGCCCAGCTCCCCTTCCCTGTCCGACTCTTCTCCTTAGCCCTTGTCACTCCTGATCACAACGTGATCCCTTCCGTGTTAGCTCTCTTGTCCATCTTCCTCGGTTACAGCGTGACTCCATGAGGACAGGTCCGCCAAGACCCCTGTCCCCAGCACTGAGCACAGGGCCTGCAGGACGCATGTGCAGAAGGAATGAATGACCGAGCGCACGCACCTCTCCACGGTCCAGCCTCAGCCCCATGGACTGGCCTGTCCTAGGCCCCCAGAGAGTCCAACATGCCCAGGGCCAACTTGGGGCTTGTCCCTACTGCACACCAGGCACCTCCTTCTGCCTGCCCACCTTCCTTCCTGGACTAGGACAGAACCCAGGGGCCCCTTGTTTATTGAGACACTAAGTTGTCCATGCTGGCCTTGAACTTGCCATCCTCCTGCCTCAGCCTGGAGCGGCTGGAATCACAGGGTGTGTCACCGCGCCTGCTTCCCCACGCACTACTCTAGAGTCCCCCACCGTCCCGACCTGAGCCCCACCCGAGGGCCTCTGCCCTCTCCCACTGGCTGCTGGATGGGCACAGCCACGGGTGGTGCCCCAAGCTGGACTGAGTTCAGTGGGAGACAACTGGGGCAGGCGAACCCACGCTTGGCTCATAGCTACCTACGCTGCACCTCTCCAGCCGGCCAGGTGGAGCATCGTGGACTCCTCTGAAGGCCACCAGAAGCCACCAGGGACGCCTGTACTTCTGCTCTCTCCCTCAGTCCTCTTCGTCCCTCCTTCCAGATGAGCCTCATGTCCAGCCTGGCCTGGTAGAGAGTGGACGAGGGACTGTGAGGCCACTCAACACCCAGGGAGAGAGCCCAGAAGGGGTGGGCTGCCTGAGGCCCCCCGGTGCCCCTGCTGATGACCCTGGAAGACGGTGCTGGTTCCTCCCATGCCAGTCCCCTGTGCCAGAGTGGGGGGCCCCTGAACCCCATCCCACTCCCTGGGTGCTGACTGTCTGGAGGCTGAGGCCAAGGAATCGCTGAGCAGCGTTTCACGGGCCCTTGGCGGGTTCTCGGCCATGAAGACAGGCCGGACACTGACCTGCAGACAGGGCTGGAGGAACGCGCCAGCTACAGACGGTGTGTGCGTGTGTGCTGTTCACGCACGTACACACACGCACACGTGTATGTGTTACAGGGCACAGGTTCATGAACTGACAGAACACTCTGGGCCCCCACATCTACTCCCTTCACCCAGCACTCCAGGCGGTGGCCTGGACACGTCAAAGACACCAAGAGGGAGGGAAGGGCTCTGGGCCATTAGCAAGGGGCATGAGAGGACAGAGTCCCACCCAAGAACGTCAGCCAGACTCAGGTGCCAAACCCGACTACTCTAGTGGTCATTACACAGGCAGCCTCGACTCCCTAGGCCTCAGTTTCAGTCTCTGTAAAATGGACCTAATAATCCCCTGTCCCAGGGTGGTCAGCATCAAACAAGATGATGCAGGGATCCCATGGTGACCATTGCTCAGGTTGTTGGTTTCCTTAGGGATCCCACGTGAGCAGAATGGGGTGCCCATGCGCTCAGAAGCAACCACCAAGACCCCCATCCTGCCTCACCATGAAGTCAGCACCAGACACGAGGCCCGGCTCTCAGGGGACTCACAAATCATGAGAACGACATGCATGGACGTGTGTGTCCCAGCGGGCTGACTTTCCGAGGCAGTGTGGTTTGCTGTATCAAAAGCACAACCTCATTTAATCCCCTAGAGAACCCTGAAAACTGGGGCTGCTCCTGCCATCCTGCAGATGCAGAAACAGAGAGGCGAGGTCACATGCCCAGGGTCACCCAGCAGGCATGGAGTCAGGGTCTGAGCACCACACCCAGGACAGAAACCTGCACAACTGGTCACTGACTGCTCAGACTGAGACAGCACCGGGGTCTCTGGGGTAAGGAGCAGCATTGGGCGTGGCTCAGAGAAGGGCTGGCAGGGGACACCAGTGATCAGGGCCTTAAAAACATGAAGGCTTGGACAGGACAAGAAGAGGAAGGCCAGGCCCAGCAGGGAGGACAGCCTGTTTAAAGGGCCAAAGTGGGAGAAGGGAACCCCACCTCAGGCCTCCTCTCTGCTCAGACCCTGGTTCCACCCTCCAAGCTGATTGCAGATCTCAAAGGGCCTCAGATCTTCTTGCTTTTGCCCATGCTGTTCCCTGTTTGCCTGCTGTTCCCCATATTCTTCTCTGCTCCAGGCTCAGGGGTGGCAGGGCAGGATTTGAAAGCAGAACTGCTAGACTGCCAATCATGTGACTGTCCCTCCTCACAGAAAGGGAGAAACCCAAGTCTGGGAAGATCAAAGTAGAGAGGGGGGCGTGCCAAGGTGAGGACAGAGCCAGGATGTGCCTGCGTTTGTCCTCCTGCCCAGCCTGGGATCCCCCATCGCACTGCAGGGCTCCAGAGCCGGTGCCAGGCGATGGCAGGACAGGACAGAGAAAGCTCACTGACTTGGGGATCCCACGGCCCTAGGTCAGGGCCCCAGGTCTGACATTGCTCAAGTCAAGTAGCTTCTCCCCGAGCTCTGGCTCTCTCCTGCAAAATGAGGCTGTACCTCAAAAATTATTCAATTATGTGTAAGGAAAGCCCCTGGGGCAGAGTAGTGCCCACAAAAGCAGCTGTCTGCACCTGCTCTCTGGGTCCTGGTTGCAAAATGGACCTCTCTAGTTCCCTTTCCTAGTCAGGAAGTTCTGAGGGGCAGCGGGCTCGGCCTCCGCCTGGTGGGGCATTTCTGTGAGCCCTGCCTCTCCTGGAGGCCAAGGTCCGAGGAGGCCCACGTCTCCGTGCACAGCCCTGCTTTTGCAAAACTCACGTGGAAGCTCCGGTTACTCAAAGTGCCAGCCATGGCCTGGCCCAGCTGACAGGTGAGCCTGGGAGACAGATGCGAGGGACCAACGTACCCGAGGCCTGGACACCCCATCTCTACCGTCAAGGAAGAAGCTGGGGCTTGTGACAGGGGCAGCTCCACAGGGACTCCGTCCTCTGGCCATTACAGAGCAGCTCAGAGGCACCTTTCTGGGGCTCAGAAAAAAAGTAGGGTGCCTTCCAGTCCTCGTTGACTCCTGGAGATTGTGACAGCTGGGAACTAATAGCCCCATCCCACAGATACGAAAACTGAGGCTTGGAGGGTCACAGAAACCTGGACGGCTCAGCATAACTGCCCTGTGGCTTGAATCCCCTGCCTCTCACAGGCAGGGGTTGCTTGAACTCCACTGGTGACTGACAGCTCACGCCCACCAAGACCCTCTCCCCACAGACCTGCTGAAAAGTAGTAGTGTGGGCTGAGGCTGGTCCCTGACACTCTCCCACAGGCCTGAGGCTGCGCATGGAACCCGCCCCTCTGTCCCCCAGGCAGTGAACACAGCAGTTGGCCCCAGGAGGACATCCCCAGCTGAACAAAGATGGACCTCCCGGTGGCTGGTGTTCCTCCCTCCGGTTACTGTTCTTCTCTGAGCCGCAGCTTCCCGAGCTGTAAAACAGGGACCCCCTGCTGCAGGGGGTGGCTTTGTGGCTTTCAGGCCCAGAACATTCATCCCAGAAGCATCTGGAGTCTTCAGAGAAGCCCCCGCCGAGGGGAGAGGCTCCAGGGCTCTCCAGAGACCTGACTCACCTCCCCCAAAGGAGGGGTGGCTGCGTGGAGGACGGCTCCCCCAGGGCTGCACGGGAGTGTGTCCCAGGCAGGGGCCTGGCTCTCCCAGCAGGCATGAGCTCACCAGGCCACCCAAAGGATGTGGCTCAGTCTTGCCAGAGGACTGCAGGGCTTGGGGCCAGACAGGTTCAGGTCCCTCCTCTGCCATTTATCAGCTCTGTGGTGACAGCAGCCGTGGGTCACCTCTGTGCTCGGAGGCTCGGCTTCTCCGCCTGCTCTGTCAGGTCTGTGGTGCTCAGCAGAGGGCGAGGCCAAAGTTGGGTGGCCCATCATGCAGAGCCCAGCAGGCCCCTGACCAAGGCCCTGCTGGGGACAGCCGGCCCACCCTCACCACTGTCCTCCCCGCTCACTGAAGGAGGGCCCGCAGCCTGGGAGAAGGCACCCGCCCGCACGTTCTGCTCCCCACTCCCCGAGCTCCTGCTGGGGATGCCACCCTACCCTCGGCTCCTCCAAGCATGAGTCCCCACCTCTCCAGAGCAGGACACCACAGCCGCAAGGGGACTGCCAAGAGTCCACTGCCAGGACTGCAAGGAGCATCCAGAGCTCCTCTCTGGGGACACTGAGCCCCAGAAGTGGGTGAAGCATCCAGGATCCCGTGGCTGGGGGAGGAGAGCCTCGCTGCGGCCCAGGGCTGCCCCGCCACAGGGCCAGAGTCCCAACACTTTTTATTTTTTAGTTTGAGACAGGATCTAGCTAAGTGGCTCAGGGTCTCACTAAGTTGCTGAGGCTGGCCTTGAATTTTGGATCCTCCTGCCTCAGCCTCCCCAGTCTCTGGGATTACACACAGGCGCTGTCAAGCCTGGCTCCACTTCTCCTCCTCACACCTCTCCACACACACCTAAGTCCTTCCTCAATCCGTCCCCGGGCACTCACCCTGCACCTCCCCTCCTGGGGCCTCTGCTCACACCAAACCCCAACCTACACATGGGCCCGTCTGCACCCCTGGGGTCTTCTGAGCTCTAAGGCCCTGTCTATGCAGGGAGCCCCCAGAGCTTGCTGTCCACCAGACCCTCAGCACCATCAACTTCTCTTCTCCTTGAGGCCAGCTCATGTAGACCCCCGTCTTCAGGGAGCCCCTCCAATGGGCAGGACCACTTCGCCTCCAAGCCCGCTCCTGGACACCACCCATGCCACCTACTTGGGATTTCTTGCTCAGAATCAGTCTCCTCCCCTGCCTCCGGGCGAGGGGTCTTGCTCAGAATCCAGGACAGAGACCGGCACAGACCAGCCGCTCAACACCTGTCCCCCTGCACGCGCCTTCACCCCCACCCCACACCCTTCGTGGAGCATGTGCCCTCGGCTGGGAGCGGAGACAGGCAGAGCCCGCTCAAATGAAGTTCACCTTCCAGTAAAAAGGTGTACGGAGGAGGTCGATGGCAGGAAGTGCCACGAGAGCAGTGGATGGGACAATGACCTGGCAGGACGGTAAGGGAGGTCTCTCTGCCAGGTGACCCTTGAAGAGAGCTCTAACAGAAGTAGAGGAGGGAGTGATGCCAACCAGAGGGAAGGGTGCCCTGGGCAGAGGGAACAGCAGGTGCACGTCCTGAGGCCGGGTACCACGGTGACACGTGTCCTGGCGGGAGCGGGGAAGGAGGTGGGAGAGGGGAGGAGCCGTAGCCACCCTCAGGAGCACTCTGGCCCTGAATGAGCTGGGAGCCACGGCAGGGTTCTGGGCGGAGGAGCCCAGGATGTGACCTCAGTTCCAAGGGGATCGCTGAAGAACCGGCTCCGAGTGGGTCAGAGGAAGCAGGGAGACCCGGGAGGAGGCCAGCAGTACAGGTGGTGGCAGTGGGTGTGGGTGAAGCGTCACGGTGCTGATGCAGTTTGAACGCTAAACCGATGGGATCTGCCAATGGAGTAAAGGCACAGGGAGACAGGGAGACCAAGGAGGCCCTCGAGGCTCTGGGCCTGAGCAGAGGAGGTGAGGGGAGGCCGGGTGCGCAGGCCCAGGACTGACTTCACCAGCACAGTGGGTGACCGGCTGAGGTGGAGCCACTGGATGACCACCCGAGCGGAAATGTAGCCCAAGGCATTGCCTGGACGGGCCTGGAGTTTGGAAGAAAAGTCCACCCTGGGGTGGCACCCCCTACGAGTTCCCATGTCTCCGTGGTCCACGCCACCTGGCGTGGCCTGCAGGGCCTCGTGGGGTACAAGAACTGGCCACATCCCAGATCCTGCCTCCTGGAGAAGTGGACAGGGACCTGGAGCGCCACCATGGGAGAAGAGCAAGGAAGCCCCTTGTCCAGTGCCGAGAAGCCTTGGCTGAGAGATGGGCATCGTGGGAAGGCAGGTGCCCCAGTTTCGGGGCAAGGCGGGAACAGGAGGAGGAGGAAGACCCATGCAGCCAGGTTGGAGGGCATGAGCCCTGCCCTCGTCCAGTCCGGGCTCTGGGGCTTTGGCAACACACCTCACCTGGGAGCAGGAATGACCGCCCTCCTTTCACGGTGGGTGTGAGAATCCAATGAATTCATCTGCATCAAGGCCACAGAACAAAGGGTGGCAGGTGGCAGTCAGTGTGAACAACCCACTAGTATCGTAGCCAAAGACAGTGGTGTGACCAGCAGCCGGGGAGGATGGATGGAGCACAGAGAGGGGAGAACAGCCTGTGGGAGCCAGCACCAGGCACACGACGTCCAGCCGAGTGGGGGGACTTGGCTCCCTTTGGGCAATGTGGAGCCATGGAGAGTTCTGTGTGGAGAACTGAAGGGACAGTCCCACAGTCCTTGATTATCCTCTTCCCGTGCTCAGCTCGACAGGCCCCCTCCCAGCCTGGTCCCACGTGGGGACCACGTCATGACAGCGAACACTTGGTGCACACCCACTATATCCCAGGCCTTCTGAAGCCATTCCCTCAGCAGCCTGTGTGTGAGCGCGGGACTATCATTACTGTGGTTTGACAAATGAGGAAACCAAGGCACAGAGACTGTCACAAAGATCAATGGCGTCATGCAGATAGCAGGTGGCAGAGCCAGGATGCAACGCCAGGCAGCGGACTCCAGAATGCACACAGGCCTCTCCCAGCTCTGGGACCAAGGTCGGCCCGCTGACAGTGGCCAGACCCCGGTGTCCTGCCAGGCACAGCAGCACGGGTTCTCTCAGCAGGCCGCGGGGGTCCTGTGCCTGCCTGTAGAGAGAGAAACAGAGGTGGGGTGACTTGCCAGGGGCCTGCGGCGGGTCCACAGAAGAACTGGACTCCAAACGCCCAACACAGCGTCGGCTGAGCTTCCCTACACCTGGGCCTGCTGCACCGTGAGGTGGGTCGGACTGGAGCCCCTCCGCCTGGGGCTCTTGGGCCTTTCGCTCCCTGTTGAAGGGGGACACAACGGATCACCCTCCTAGGCTGCCCTGGGGCTTGTGTCACAGTCCCTCTACTTCACCCCCTCTTGACTCTCCTTTCAAAGATTTTTCATCTCAAGAAGAACCCTGGCCTACAGGTCCCTGTCCCTGCCCTGTGGACACACTGTCACCCCTCAAGCCCCACCAGGAGAAGTCCCGAGGGCTTCACAGCCAGGACACCCAGCAGAGGGCAATACAATGTTTGTAGCCCCAGCAGGTCCAAGGTCACTCCATAAAAATGGATTCCTGGAAACACACAAACCAGCAATTTACCCTGAGAATTTTATTGGCCTTAAAAAAAAAAAAAAAAAAAAAGAAGCTATCTCATTTGAATAATGAAGAGAGAGAAACCACTCCCAGTCCCCCTTTCTGATGAGTGAGGACGCACACTGTCAACAGAAACGCGACATTCTTGGGGAGCTCCGGGTCCCATTTCTTAGCCACTTTTGTTTCATAAAACCCAGCATTTCTATTAAGACAGGATGATGTCCACACAGTTTGCTTGTTTTTAAGCAAACTGTCTTGCATACAGAGCAAGACTTCGTTTTTGTTTTTGTTTTTAAAATTTCTTAGACAAAGCTCTCATTCCCGACTTCGCGCCTGCCCCTCCGGCCCGAGGCGAAGGGATTTCCAAATCCATCTGATATGTCGGCTTCTTTGTAGCATCCACTTCATCGCTCAGAAGCCAGCCATGATGTCATAAGCCCATCAGATTTCCGGCAGGGGGAAAACGCTGGGGAATTGGAAAGAATGGATGTTTCTTCCCCGTCAGGAGGCGGGGGAAGGGGCTGGGTGTGTTTGGGAGGAGAAGCCTGGTGGCCGGCGGGGGGAGGCAGGCGCAGTGTTTGTGATATTAAATGTCAGGCAGAAACCTGAAAAGCCCAGCCACCCAGATGTTTTCTCCATATCCAGATGTCTGGCGCGGAGCAGACCGTGCCCCCCTCCCAGGAGGCGCTCGGCATTTCGGCGGCTTTGACCTCGGGGCTGCAGCGAGCGCCGCCAGGAGCTGGACACCCTTGGCTGCCCACCCTCGGGTCTGGAATTTTTTTTCCTAAATCTTTACACATGGATGACAGGAGTAACTAGGTCCAGATTTTTAAAAGCTGTTGAAGCAGTGATTTGAAAAGTTCAGTCCTTGGAATCGGCTGCCACAGAATCCTCTCTGCGAGCCAAAAAGGAGGGAAACAGCCCCAGCCAACACACACACACAAACATAGGCGGCTCCTGAGCCACAGGACTTAAAACCCCCAACACAACTGCGGGTCTGAGAACCAGGGCGCAGACCAGCACAGAGGAACCAGGAGCCTCCCCCAGGAGCCCGCCTCCCCAAATCAGAGCAACATGGAGCAGCTTTGTTCTTCCTGACAAAGCCCCTCGCTTCCCAGGCACTGGCAGTGGCCAACAAAAGCACCGAGTAGAACTCATTTACACTCGGCTCGAGGACTCATAAAGTACAGGGATGGAAATGGCTTTGCCGGGGAAGCCCCTCCCCACAGCTGGCAACAGGACCCCTCCCTAGGCTTGGGGGAGCCCTGTAAGCCACAGACAGGCAGGGTGCTGGCCTCCTGGTGGCCTGGCCACGCGCCCTACTGGGGCCACCTCCTAGACCTGTGACATCACAGCTAATTGCCCCTGAAAATGAGCCAGGAACTGCAGGCCCCTCAGGGCCATAACCCTGCGACTTCACAGGGAGCCTGGGAGGCAGCTGGGGAGGGGAGCGCTCCAATTAAAACCCAGGAAAAAAGAGTGGCCAAGGAGACCAGGGGATGGCATCTGGCAGAGGGCAGGAGAGGTGAGTGGGGGGCTCAAGACTAAGGGTGGGGGCCTCCTTCAACAACCCCTGTGTTTTACAGATGAGGAAATCGAGGCCCAGGGTGGCAGAACGGCCCGCCCAAGGTCACCAGGCTAATTAGCTGGACAGCCAGTACTGGGGAACAGAAGACACAGGCCTGGCACCACACCGCTCTTCCCTGAACGTTATCTAATTTAATCCTCAAAGCACCCTACCCAGGAGGGATTACCATTAACCCCAGCGTCCAGAGGAGCCAATGAAGGTGCAGAGAGGTTAAGTCATGTGCCCAAGGTCACGTAGCTTATCATCAGCAGAACTTGGCCTGAATTTCTGTGTCACCTGATTCTGAATCCAGTGCTTTTTCTGCTGGGAGGGGGAAGGCAGTCGAGATTTAACTGGGAGCAGTGAATCTGATTTAAATACATATTTAAAATGCTGGTGATCCCCACAGAACAGAAGGGAGTAAATCATTGCAAATTAATTTTTTTAAAGCCATTCCAGGCAGGAGGGCTGGCTGGCCGGGTGGGTGGGTGGGGAGGCTGCTTTTATTCTGTCCCTGCCAGAGCCTGGATAAAGCATGGAGACGTCTCTCTAGCCGTGCGTGGCGGCAGCTCAATCCCCTGAAGCGGGGCGGGGTGGAGGGGGGACGTGATAAAAGCTTTGTCGGGCATCTGCGAGAGCATAATCTGCCACAGGAAAGGTGCCAGGCACACAGGTCTGCTGGAGCCAGGGGAGGGAGACGTTCAGAGTGTATAGAAAACGTGAAAAAATAAAAATAAGAGTCAGTCCCTCTGTGCTGGTTCCAGCTCCGAGTTCCAATGAGCTGTGGGTCTCCTGAGCACTTACTTGGGACCCAGAGATCTGGCTCCAGTGCAGGGAGGTGCTGCCTGGGGTGGTGCCTGCCCAGGATGGGGGGGGCCAGGCCATCCCTGTGGCCCTGTACTGTGGCCATCTGGAGGGCTCCCATAGCACCACCTTCTCCCAGAGCAGTGATAGAAGGAAACAGCCTCCAGGAGCTGGGACAGAAGGACCGGGGTAGGCCAGCCTGAGCCCAAAGGCAGCACAGGAGCCACCTCTAGGCCTTGTCCCACCAGGCCACTCTCCCCACAGCAGTCAGACCAGGACTGCTGATCTCTTTCACGTGTTTCTGTGAACCTCAAATGGGGTGTGGAGCCCAGGCCTGGGGCCAGAGAAAGGGAAAGAAAAGTTTCTGCCATCTGGACACCTGGCCCGGCTGAGCAGCTCCTGTTTTTCTGGGGAAAACCTATTCACCCTTAACGCCCTTTGCCTCCCATACACCCAGAAGAGAATTGGCTCCTGACCTCGTGGCACTTATAACTGATGGCAGATGAACATTACCAAGTAAGGACACAATCGCGTCCACAGAGGGCGTGGTCCCCAGGCTATAGGGGCCCATTAGAGTGGAAGTGTCAAGCCAGAGAGGACAGGAAGGCTTCTTGGAGCAGGTGACACTGGCCCTAGGTCCACAGAATGAGGAGCATTAACACCTCTATTCCTGTCTTCCCTTCTCGGACGGACATCCACCCAAGGCTGCCCTCCTCCCCTGGTCTTGTTCCCTTCTTCACCTTGTGTTGTCCATCATCTATGTCCCTGCCCTGGGCTGAAGTCCTGTGAGGCAAGAGACATGGTCCATCTTATTCACTGCTGTGTTGCCAGTGCCTTGCACATAGTAGGTGTTTCTAATTTTTTTTTTTTTTTTTTACTGGGGATTGAACTCAGGGACAATTTACCACTGAGCTACAGCCCCAGCCCTTGTTATTTTTTATTTTGAGACAGAATCTTGCTAAATTGCCAGATTGACCTATAACTTGGCATCCCCAGTAGCTGGGTCCACAGGAGTGAGCCACCATACCTGTTTCACAGTACATATTTGTCCATCAAAAGAATAAACACATACAAAAGCCTTGTGGTAAAAGGAGTCACAGAGGAGAAGGAATGGGGGCAAAGGGCACAGAGGGGGAGGGGAGATGAGACTGGTCCCCTCCAGGAGAGGGACATGTTGTTGTAGGTGTCTCCTAGACATGCAGGTACCTGCCAAGGAGCTCCTTTCTGCCCTCCCCTGCAGCAAAAACGGGGTACAGTGTTTTCTTCCCCTATGGGAGAGTGTCACATAATATCCTCCCTGCCCTATCTTCTGGGGCAGAGTACCCTGGGGACAAAGCAGGTGGGCACCAGCATCCCCTCCCCAGCACTCTCTTGGCTACCTTTCCTCCTCCATTCATTCCTTGGATGTGTGGTCACCTAGCCACAGTGGCAGTAAGAAGCAGATCCAGAGGTCCCAAACCAGGGCCTCCACGCCCCCCACCCTAGGTCCACCTGCACACACTCATCTCACTCATGCCTGGCCCCCTTTCTCCTGACTGAGGCTGGGTGAAAGGAGAAAAGGAGACAGACGGGTGATGGTAGTCCCCTCTGATTTCCAGCGTGTGATGGGGACACCAAGTTGGCCCATCTGCCTCTGATTTCCCACACGTGCGACGCAGACACCTCAGGCGCCCAGCCAATCCTGTGAGATGGAGCAGGAGTTGAGTGAACCGGTTCAAAGGACTCTAAGTGAATCCCCTCTGGTCCTGCTCTGGGACTCTTCACAGCCAACTCCTCCCACTCCGCGCGCGGCACGTGAATTCCAGCGGTGGAATCTGGGGCTTGGGGATTCACCCAAGGCGCCCCCACCCGGGGAGGGCGGCTGAGAGGCGACAGGTGAGCTCCGTCGGGCCCCCGGCGGCCGGGAGCCGGCCCTGCTGGGCAGCTCCGAGCGCGTCCAGCCCTGCCTGCGGCTCGACGCACTCCAGCAAACTTTCTGCGCCTGGGACCCGCGGGCGTCTACACCTGCTTGCCGTTCTGCGACGCCTCAACACAGGCGCGCGACTGCACTGCCTCATCTGCCCCCAGGGTCGCTGCAGCGTGCCTCGGCCGTACATAGGTCCGCGACTGCCCAGACTCACCAGCCGCGAGTTAGCGGGACGGCCAGGCTCAGCCTTGGGGAACAGTCTTAACCACGTCCAGATTTTGGAGGCGCCTCAGCTGCACCGCCTCGGATCGTCTACACCGCCTTGACAACCATCAGGTCGCTGAAGACGCTTCAGCTTACGGACCGCGTCTACACCGCCTCGGCCATCCCCGGGTCACCGGAGATGCCTCAGCTCAGGGGCCGCGTCTACACCGCTCAGCGCTCACGAGACCCTTCAGGGGACTGAGACGCCGCGACTGCTGCTCATTGGGGGATGATGCCCCCGATTTTCTCCGGGTGCCCCACATCCCGGGCTAAGCCAGCGGGGGCTGCTTACCTTTGCCCTCGCCCTCACGCTCCTGTTCTGGCTGAGCCGTCTCTTTCACACATTTTGCAATATTGTCAGTGGCCAAAAGGAATGTTATAAATCCTCCTGCGTGCACGTGGCTGCCCTCCCCAACCCGCTTCAATGCCTTTTTCGTCCTTTAGGACAATACTCGGCCCCAGCTGCCGGCCGCTGGCCACGGGGCTCCAAACAGGCGCGGCTGGCCACGGCGGGGCGGGGCCTGGGGCGGGGCTGGGGCGGAGAGAGGGCGGGGCCTGGGCGGGGCGGGGCACACCGGCCCTGGCCGCCCTCCCCCGGGAAACCACAGCCTGAGACTAAGGCTCCTGTTCCAGCTCATGATTGGTCGACCGGCCGGCAATGCTGGCGTCTGATTGGCTGAAAGGAAGAAGGGCTTAGGCGGCGGTGGTGGTGGTTTGCAGATTTCATTCTCCAAGGCCTTTTCTTTCCTGCAGCCCGCTTTGCTCTTTGGGGCCCTCCTGAATTCTGCAGCGTTTTCCTCTCTGCTTCCATGCTCCCCGTCATAACGCTTACTACCACCCCCCATGTACCTGCGTTCTTGTCCTTCTCTGGCACGTAGCACTTTTAAGTACTGGGTTTGTACTGCTCACTACTATCTATATCCCCAGGGTCCCGCACATAGTAAGTGCTCAAAACGTTCATTGATTAAATTAATAAATTAATGGAAAATGTGTATATTTAGAGATTCCCCCCCCCCCCCCAGTACTGGGGGTTGAACCCAGGAGGGCTCCACCACTGAGCCACATCCCTGGTCATTTTATTTTTTATTTTGAGGCAGGGTCTTGCTAAGTGATTCAGGCTGCCCTCAGACTTGTGCTTCCTGCCTCAGCCTCCAGAGTTGCTGAGATTACACGTGTGTGCCACCGTACCCCACAGAGCTATCTTTAATGCTACCAACATCCCTTGGGGGAAGGAAAGTGCAGGAAAAATGCAGTCACCTGCCAGAGGGTGGCTGAGCTGATACCAGGACGTACTTACAAAACTGGACCCCAGTTCTCTACACAAAGATGTCCTGTGAGGTATCGGAGCCTGTTTCTCCTGTACTAAAAGAGTGTTGGATGAGGGCAGAGATGGGTATTTCAGTAAAGGTGCTGCATGTACCCAGCACAGTGCTGGGCAGTATCAATTAGCCCATGTTAAAATCCTAGTTTCCCTTCATGGAAACCCACTCCCCACCCCAAATCATGGGGAAGTTAGAAGTACCCTGCTCAACCCAGGCTGCATTGCCCATCTCTGGCAGTGGGCTTGTGGGGACAGTCGTGAACAAACTAACTTGAGCAGAAATACGGTTCTTTCATGGCGGTGTTCTTGGGATCCCCTCAGTGGGTCCCTTTGATGGGGGGCGGTATCTGAGATGGAACAGAGGGAGAGGGCTTCCTCTGATGAAGGAGCATGTAGGATCTGCTCCTGGAGAGGGCTGGAGAGGGGTAATTGACCAGAAAAATGCTTATGGAGATCCTGTCTCCTGCGTAGTGGGTCGCCAGAGGCAGGCACGCAGAGGAGCCGGCTTGGTAGCAGATGAATGAGTTCTTCCTCTGTCTGTGACTTTACATGGCCTTCTTACAAGGACACCAGTGGTTGGATTTAGGACCCACCCTAATCCAGTGCGACCTGATTTTAAGTTAATTGTATCTGCAAAGACCCTATTTCCAAATCATGTTCCATTCACAGATACCCATGGTCAGGTCTTGGGAAGCTATTTTTTCAACCCACAATGAGGCTCAACAAGACAAGAGCATTTGACCCTGAGAACAGGAGCAGAGCCCCTGAGGCAGCTCAGGTAGATTCCCTTCCTGGCTGGCCACTGCTCTCTTGGGCTTCCTTACCTCCAGCTCATCGCGATCCCAGCACCTAGCAGCTCCCTAACCAGAGCAAGGAGGAAGGCAGCCTTGAATATCAGGCCTTCTCAGGCCTGCCCTTTCGACTGGCCCAACCCAGCACGATGCGCTGAGTAGGGCCCTGCCTGCCTGTCCCTCCCCACTGCCTGTCTGGTCCCCACCCCCACCACATCCGAGATGGACAAGGACAATAAAAGCTATTTCACAAGCAGCTGGTGATTAATCACCAAGTTAATTAAATAGGCAGTAATTGCACTTCAATTCCAGGGGAAGGAATAATGTCTTGGGCAGGGGTGGGTGGTCAGCCTAGGTCCCCTGACAAGGTGGGGCCGGAAGACAGAAAGGGTTTGAAAAGGCAGGAAGAAGAAGCCAAGCAGCAATTTTAAAGAGTGGGTGCTACCGCCAGAACTGAAATGGTTATTTGTCAGATGGTGAGGCTACGGGGTTAGGCTCATCGCTGCGCTTTTGCATGTCTGAAATATTTCATTAACAACCACCACCACCACACACACACACACACACACACACACACACACACACACAAAAGTCAGGGGGTGGGTTAAGTATTTCTCAACTCTAGTTTTGGATTTATAAATGGGCTCAAAGACCAGTGTGCCTCACTTTACACAATAGAGAGGGCCTTAAAATAATGTGTAAATCGAATCCCGTTTGCCCACCCAGTACATCTTAAGGCCGCTGATGCTCTGTCTTCATTTCTGATTGATTTTCCCTGGCAGAGGCGCCAAATTCTTTGCTTTAAGTGTCAGGCTCTCTCTGTCAAGTAGTTAATGACCTATAAAGCACTTAAAATGTACTGGAGGAGATGCTATTGGGAGGCACCCCGCTGCGTATCCTCTCCTATTGTCAGTAATCACCCCTCATTTATTTGCTCTTATTGGTTTAGGATTTGCTATCAGGTTTCCCTAAAGCTGAGCCCACCAGGAAGGGTCCAGTTCTCTGGAGGCCCAGATGGGTGCTGGGGTGGCTATCCAGGAGCAGTGGCGGCAGGTGTGGCCTCTTTTCTCAAGAGCCCTTCCGTTTGGGTGCCGTGGTCAACTCTTGGCCACATGTTCCCTGGCTCTGCCTTTCTCCAGCTGGGTGACCTTGGGCATTCACTGCCCCCCTCCCAGCCTCGATTTCCTTATCCACAATGCCCCCGAGCTGGTGCCTGTCCTTGGGCAACACCCAAGGATAACACCAGCCTGCAGAGGTCAGTGCCGGGAGCTGGAGAAGAGGCCCAAGGTCAGTGTGATCACAGAGGCCATGGCAGACACATGGTCAACTCCAAGGCCAGAGTTGGGAGGAAGCATACCCAAGGGGTAAGCCTCTGGCCAGAGGGTGAGGAGAGTTTCCCAAAGAGAGCTGACTAGGCTCCCCCAGAAGGCGAAGTGTGCTAGCTTTCTGTGGCTCCTGGAACCAATTACCACAAACGCGGTGGCTTAAAACAACACACATTTATTCTCTCACAGCTCTGGAGGCTGGGAATGCAAAATAGTTTCAACTGGCAAAAACCAAAGTGTCCGCCGGCTACGCTCCCTCGGAGGCTTTTGGAGAATCCCTTTCATTGCCCTTTCCAGCTTCCAGAGCTGCATCCCCTGGCTACTGCCCCTGCAGTGGGCATCTCCAAGCCTCACTCTGCTCCAGCGACACATGGCCTTCTGCCTGTAATTCCCCCCCGCCCGCATCCCTCTTATAATAATCCAGGATGATCTCCCCATCTCAAGAGTCTTAATCACACCGGCAAAGTCTTTGCCATGTAAGGTAATATTCACAAGTTCCAGAGACTAGGAATGTGGACATCATAGGGTTCTGAAACCATTGCTGGGGCTTAAACCTCAGCCACACCCTCCACCAGCTGGGGGACTTGAGCAAGTTGCTATATATTGCTGAGCCTCAGTTTTCCCATCTGTAAAATGGGACCAGTGCTCATCTCCAGATAAGTCAGTAGGCATTTAACTATCAGGCAGAGGGAGCTTCCTGTGCAAGCCTGGAGGTTGAGAAAGGACCTAGAAGGGCCCTTCTGTAGGAGGGAAGGAGGGAGGGCAAGAGAGGGGACAGGGCAGGGCAGGCTGGAGTGGAGCGGGGAGCTGGGCCAGTTCCCAGGAAGCATACATATGTGCACTCTGTCTTGGGGACAGTGGGCAGAGGACACAGAAAGAATGTAAACAGTGATGTTTTGTGTTGTTTTATTGAAGTCAAATTCATATAGTAAAACGCACCCTCTTAAAGCGTCTCACTCAGTGTCATCAGCCTGTTCATAAGGTGGGGCAACCATCACCACTATCAAATCCCAGAGCATTTTCATTATCCCATAAAGAAGCTTGTACTCCTCGGCTGTCCCCAAGAGTGGGACAATGGAGGATGGAGCATCCTGAAGGGTCCCCACAGTCTCAAACCCAGAAGACAGGGGCCCCCTGAGCACTGAGTTGTGGGGGGTAGTGAGGTGGACTCAGGCAAGACCTTCCTGATGCCATGACCCTCCTCAGCCCCCCAGCTTCCTCCCCTGGTCCCCTGAGGCAGGAATAACCCAAAGCCCTGGACTGAGGGGAGGCTCTGGGCTCACTGGGCAGGCAGCACCGCGGTCACTGTTTCTGTCTCTGGATCTGGTTCCTCCTTGGAACTCAGCTGTGTGCACTTGTCCCCACCGCTCAGAGAGGCCAGCCACTCTATCCCAGCATGTAGCACATCAGCGTCCTCAGCCACAGGAGGCAGTAGGCTGTGGGGCTGCTGCAGGCAGGTGCAGGGTGGGGTGGCCCGGGAGCCTGGAGCCTGACGGAGCAGCCCTGAGACTCCCCCACCGATCCAGACACGCTGGGTGGCTGTGACCCAGCGGGATAAAGAGGGTCCCGGAGGGGCTTCTCTAGGCTTCCCCCGCCCTCTGTCCTGGCTGGGCTCATTCCTGCTGGATTCTGGAGGGTCTCGGGCCCTCCGTGGCCAGGGGGTCTGGGCCTGCCTAGAGGCAGCTGAGACAGGAGGGAGGCCATCTGGCGAGGCGAGAGATCATGGTCAGGACATTGCTGAGCCCGCTGAGGCATCCCCTGGCAGTGACAGGGGCTTCTGGGATCAATTAGCAGAACCACCCAACAGGGCTCCCAGCCCTGATGCAGTCTGCAGGCACGCGTCACCAGAGCCTCTTGACAGCCTTGGCGGCCAGGAGTTGGGTGGGGGAGTGCTGCTGGCCTTTCCCCCTGCCTGGGCCTCGCCTCCCACGCCTTGGCCCAGAGCCTCTTCCTGCCTGGCAGACAAGAGGGTACTAGCCTTCCAGAACCTTCCTGAGCCTGATTTTTATTGCCTCTCTTCTCCCCGTGTTGAGGATATAACCGCATGTCTGGCTTGATTTTCACATATGTAAAATGGGTCACATACTAATTAAAGATCACTCCTTACAAATTGAAAAGAAAAAATCATTCTCCTTTTGCAGCAAGAACAGGCACTGAATTGCCAGCAAAGAAAAGGATCAATTTATTCTCTTTTGCTTGTTTGTTTTGTGTTCGAGATTGAACCCAGGGGCGCTTAACCAGAAAGCCATATCCCCAGCTCCCTTCCCCTTTTTGGGGGGGTACCAGGGATTGAACTCAGGGGCACTGGACCACTGAGCCACATTCCTAGCTATTTTGTGTTTTATTTAGAGACAGGGTCTCGCTGAGTTGCTTAGCGCCGCGCTTTTGCTGAGGCTGGCTTTGAACTCTTGATCCTCCTGCCTCAGCTTCCAGATGGACCTTTATTTTATTTATATGTGGTGCTGAGACTTGAACCCAGTGTCTCACGTGCTAGACAAGTGCTCTACCACTGAGCCCCAGCCCCAACCCCTTGTTTATTTTTTAAACAAACAAAAGGCTCAGAGTCAGAGCTCTGACTCTTGCGTCAGGCACAAAAGGGGAAAAATAACGTTCTCCGTGGTGGTGACACTTGGGCCTTCTGGGGAGCGGGATGTGTGTGGACTGACTTGTTGTGATGTGGTGAGAGGACCAACAAGACTTGGTGAGGGAGAGGGGCCCCCGGAGGCCTCATGGAGGGGGTGGGATTTGAACATCAATCCTCGGGCAAAGAACGGGTGAAGGTCCTCGGGACCAAGAGAATGGGAGGAGCACAGGCTCAGAGGTGGGGAGTCGGCACAGTGGGAACGGGAGCCACGGATGCGGCTTGGGTCCCGAATGAGCCCACTGACCCTGGTGGAAACGGAGCGGCCTCTTTCCAGCCCCAGCACAGGGCCTGGCGTAAAGTCAAGCTGAACCATGTTGCTGAAAGAATGAAGGGTGACAGGGGCCCTGAGGGCAGGGCTAGGGTCAGCCTGGATCCTGCGGACAGTGGAAGGCTCTGTGAGGTTGCAGCGGGTGTGAGGTGGGCCCCACGTGCCTTGGCTGTCCAGGACCCCCAGAACCATTTGCGGAGAAGCCTGTTCCTTCCCTGTGGAATGATCTTGGGCCCTTCCTTGGTGATAATGCAATGACCATGACCACAGGTTCCTACAGGGTTTTGACAGGGTCAGGGCGTGGTCATTGCTCCACCGCAGAAAGGTCTACTTGGTGCAGAGCCAGGGAAGTGCTGAGGGCGGAGCGGGTGGAGGGAGGCTCTGATGGTTGAGCTTGGCAGTGGGAAGATCGGGGATAAGGGAGAAAAGTCACCCCTGGATCGGGACCAGTGTGTGAGTGTGTGTGTGTGTGTGTGTGTGTGTGCACACGCGCCCCTGCATGGGTGCATGTGGGCAGCACTGTGTCCTGAGCCAAGAACAGGAGCTCAGCTAGGGTCTGACCTACAGGCCTAGAGTGTCCAGTGGGGGATGGGGATGGGGCAGGTAAGGGGAGACAGAGAAAAATCCAGCAGCCCCTGGCCCCTCAAGGCCCACGAAGTAGTAAAATAAAATCAGACATAGCCACTTGCAAAGTAAGTTTTCAGGTAATGAGAGGGTTGTAAAGCGAACAATGCCAATTACAGCCGCCTTAGCCTGGATTATAAAGCTTCTAAGGGGTGACTCACACTCCAGGCCTGCTGTGCGGGAATTTCCAGAGAGACCTGGGATCCCAATGGCCAGCTGCCAGGACCAGGCCTCACAGCAGGTGTGGGCTGCCAGGCAGGTGCGGCTCAAGGACCCCCTGGGCTGCCTCCACTGGACACACCGGGAAGCAGAGAGTCCCTATTTTACCACCAACACACGTACAATTTGGGAAACCTAATATGAGCCCTGCAAGGATGACAGTCTAACTGAAGGAAACATGTCCTTCCACGGCTCTTTCGGCAACCCCCCACCCCGCAATCCATCACCCCTCACCTGACCCGTGGGGGCGGGAGAACCACACAGGTTTGGAGCCAGCCCAGGTTTGCCCTTCCCGGGCTGTGTGACCCTGAGCCAGTCAGCTTCCCTGAGCTGAAGTTCCTGCTTTGGTAAATTGGGGCTATGGGTTCCCTACTTCCTAGCACTGTTTTCAGGATTAAATCAAATATCATGGCCTGGTCTCTGTGCCTGACTATTGGGCACCGTCATTGGGACTTTAAATGCCCACATCCTGAACCCCAGGAGCCCCTTGCCATTTCCAGTCGACAATGTTTTGTAGCCTGGCACAATGACAGGTGCCTGTAATTCCAGACATTCAGGAAGCTAGGGCAGGAGAATCACAAGTTGGAGGCCAGCTTGTCTCAAATTTAAAAAGTGAAAAGGGCTGGGGATGCAGCTTAGTAGCAGAGCGCTCCTCCGTTAAATCCAAGTACTGAAAAAAAAAAAAAAAAGTTTTGTAGATGTGTCCAAGGAGGCGCACACAAGAATGTTCCCCGCAGAACCTTACTCGAGGTTGAAAAATCGTCAACAACTGAAGAGGCCATTGGTAGGGGCCTGATTAAATCAGGATCCATCCGTCCTGTGAGTCCTCGGCTGTAATTAGAGTCTGGCAGCTCCTACATGCTGGCTCCGGCACATCCCCACCACGTGGGGCCGCGTGAACAAAGCCAGAGCTGACAACTCCTACAGAACAGCTCCACCTCAGCTCTCAGAACCCCCGCAGACGCCCCGTATGTCCCCATAGGTGTGCATAAAGGTGATAAGAACCGTGAAGAACGCTGGCATTATCATGGTGCTGTGACCTTAGAATGGCAGTGACTTGGGAGGCTGAGGCTTGAGGATCATGAGTCTGAGGCAACTTAGCAAGACCCTCCCTGTCTCAAAGTAGAATTAAAAAGGGGGCTAGGGATGTGGCTCAGGGGTAGTGCCCTCACCTGGCATGTGGTACAGCCCAGGTTTGACCTCATGTGCCACAGACCTAAATAAAAACAGCAAAGAGGAAGACACTCCCATGTGACCTCGGGGTTACCTCTGGGAGGGGCCTAGAGTGGAGGCTGGGGTGGAGGCTGGGGTGGAGGCTGGGGTGTGGCAGGCACAGCAGAAGGAAGACGGTCTTGCTGTAGCTCTACTACAGCATGTGTCTGTGTCCTCTGCTTAGACACTCGCTCAAAATGGGCCAATGCCGAGTGCAGAGAGCACGACCTGACCCGCACACTGTCAAGACTCCGCCAAGACCCAGAGGCCAAAATCACGACCACAGTTCAAGGGAGGAGTGAGAAAGGAAGGTGTCTCAGAGCTTCACGTTGATGTCCCCAACACTGAAGTCTGGCTTCAGAGCTGGCAATGCCCCTCGGGGCAAATGACATCCCCTAGCATTGGGCAGCCGGCTCCTGGAGGAGCCGTCTGCCAGGAGAACTATTGAACTACATGAAAATCCATCCCTGAAATCCCAGAGGCATCCTCAGAGTGCAGCGGGGCCTTTAAATTAGATGGGGAAAAGGCAGGTTTGTCGGTAACTTGATTTCAGGTTAGTGAGGGCTGGAGGCCGGAGCGGTGGCAGCGCCCGGCTGAGGCCACCTGCGGAAGTCCTGCGGTCCTGGCTGTGAAGGGAACCCAGCCTCACTGAGGATCAGGATTGGAGCCGCAGGCACATGTTCCCATGGAAACTCAGCTGCACAGAAGCCTCTGGAATTTTTTTTTTTTCTTTTTTTGCTGAGGAGGGGCTACCACTCCTGCACCCACTTCAGGATCCTGGGCTCGGTTTCCAGGAAGGATTTTCTCACGTTCGCGTGTGTTGGGAGGAGCAGGCGCTAGGGCGGGTGGGTGGCTGAAACCCTCTGGAGCCCCAGACAAGGGCCATGATTTCTAGCCATTTATCACCCTGGAAGAGGCCAAGGGTAAGGAGCCTGCCCGGTCAGAAGTCCTTGAAAAGACTCAGATGCCCTGAGGCTCTGAAGAGCAGGTGGCCTTGGAGGGTGGGCAGGCTGGGCCAGGAGAGAGAGTGGGCTGTCCCTCAGGGGCAGGGCAGGGGCAGGCAGAGGCCGCATCACTAAGACCCTGAGCCATAGGGTGGCCCTTTGGCCTGGGCCTCCTTCCCTCCTAAGCCTGTCCACGCTCAGGATGGTCACAACCACCCTTCCTTGGTGGAGCTCCAAGGACCCCTCCCCCCTGTCCTACTCTATCATCTTCTCCTCTTCCGGGGACCCCCTGGCCCCAGAACCCCTCTCCTCCCTCTCTGCTCGCCTTGCCCACGCTCCGGCCCTGGACAGCTCCAGCCTGTCGCCTGAGCAGGCTGCTTCTCCACAGCTGTGACGTCCCGCCCAGGGAAGCCTGCCCCCCACTCAGCACACTCCCTGGGCTCTGCCCAGCAGCCTGCTTCTCTGAAGGATGAATCCCGGAGGGAACTGCACCCGCTGGGCCCTGCGAGAGCCAGGGAGTCCTCCACCGTCCTCTCAGACACACCGAGTGGCCTGAGGGTCACTCGAATCCGAGGCTCGGGAGGGCCAGGACTTGCTGAGTCACACTGTGGCTGGAGGTGGAGCTGGGAGCCAGGAGGCCCAGGGCCACCCTGCCCTAGAGGGGCAGCTGCTCTCTCTCCCGAGTCACAGCTGCTCCCTGGCTGCCTCCTGCTCCCCTCGACCCTGCCCCAGCTCACCTGAGGCTCTCAGTTCTGGCGGCCTGGGGCCAGGTGCCCAGCCTTCTGTGCTGCCCACTGGGAGTCCCAGGACATTCTCCCCCAGCCTCCCTCCCGTCAAAGGCCCTCCCAGTCCCCCCTTCACCCCGCACCTCCCAGTGCCCCCTTCACCCTCTTCCTCCTCTCTCCCCGCTCTGCTCACTCACTGGAGCCCACGGCACTGCTGGCCTCCCGGCTCTGCACCCATCTGGCAAAGTCTGTGTCCAGAGCTCAGTACTCAAGGGTGTCTCAGGCCACAGACAGGAGCCGGGATTTTATTCCACATGAAATGGGAACCAGGGGTGGTTTTGAGCAGGGCAGGGATCCTTGAGCTGCTTGGTAGAAGAGACCGTGGGCAGGGCCCCTGCAGGGGGCTGGGATGGGGGTGCCTGGGCCAGGGCACACTGAAGTCCCTGCCAGGGTCCCCTCACTCCCCTGGAGAAGGCTGGAAAAACCCAAGTCCCAGTTAGGAGGTCCGGGGGTCAAGGACAGAGAGGCCCAGGAGGCGGGGAGGCAGGCCTGGCCAAGAGGCTCCTCCGGTCCTGGGGGCTGCGGTTTTCACTCCCCTGACCCCCACCGCAGGCTGCTGGAGGCTGAGCCTGAAGCTGGCTCTGAGCGAGGCTGCTGCCTCCCTCCACAGGCTTGGACCTCACCAAACGCAGCCTCCGCAGCCCAGCCTGGTGATCCTGCTCCGGGCGGCCTAGAACCAAGTCAGGAGGCCAACGGCCATCGTATGGGCCCAGGGAGGCCCCGTGCCACCTAGCAGAGCGCCTGGGGACACCTGGAGGTCATCAGGGCCACCGTCAGCCTTCCTTTCCCCACAGAGGACCTGACCTGCCGAGCAGGAGGTGCTGACCGAGTGCTGGTGGCCCAGGGCTGCTTGGGTTCCCCCCCTATGTGGGGATATTCTAGTGGCCTTGAGGCACCCTAGAGACTTCTGGAGCAGCCTGGGAGGTGAGGAAAGACTGAGCCTGGGGAGGACCCAGGGGGAGGGGACAGACGGCAGCCTGTGTGACCTGAGCCCGCCCGCCTGGGGAACAGTGGTTCAGCTATCCTGCAGGGCTGCCTCCAGGGTAAGACGAGGAGTCACTTGAGCACCCGGAGGAGCACACAGGCTCTGGGTCAGGCCCTGGGGAGCCACTGCTCTCCCAGCCTCCACCGCAACACAGAGACCGTCTGCCCATCCAGGGGTGGCCAGGCACCACGCCAGGCAGCTGGACTACCACGGGAAAGGGGAGGGCTGAGGCAGCCAGGGTGGGCATGGTGTCCCATCTGGCTCAACACAGGGGGCAGGAATGGGGCCGAGGACGGGAGTCAGAGGAGGCTGGATGGAGCTGCAGGTGGTGGGCTCAGGACCTGCTAGACAGAGGGACGTTGGGGGATAGGGTCTTGGGGTGGAAGGGAGGAGCCAGGCCACGGAGACAACCCGGGGAGCCTCATGGGGAGAGGGGAGAGCTCTGGCCACTCACCCAGCTCCTGCTCAGCCAGGCCTCTGCTGCACCCTAACACACCAGAACCCCCTTCTGAACAGTGTACACAGGACCCTTTCTGCTCCAGGCCCCAGTCTGACCACCGCTTGCACATCCTCAGCCTGCGTAGCTGTCCATTGAGCCCAGTCCTGAGCCCCATGCCTCCCATGCCAGCCTCCTCCTCTCGTTGGGCAGGTGGGGTGCTCGCCTCTCCCCCCGACAGCGCTTACACACAGCCCTGATGGGGAACTTCGCTGTGTTCTCTCGGAGGGCTCATGGGCTGCACAGCAAGATGCCGGCTGGCACCAGGAGAGCCACACGGCTCTGTGGGCAGGCACGGGCCGGTGGGGAGGCCTTCAGAAAGAGGCTGGGTCCAAGCGAGCCCCCAGGGACTGAGCAGCACTTCGCCAGCTGCAGCAGGGGAGGGAGATGGGACAGCCCAGGAAGGACCTGAAGATGGGAAGCACTTGTCTGGGTGCAGGATGGGGGCGGGCGGCCACGGCAGGAGGGCCTCGGATGTGAGGTTGAGGCCATGGCGCGGGCCTGGGGACAAGGTCAAGTTCTTGGGTTCAGGTCAAGGCCACACCCTGGGCTTCTGATCCAGGACCAGCCCCATGGCTGGTGGAACCTGTCCTAGAGATTTTCATAGACCAGGTTCAATTCACTGTCGTCCTCAAACCTACGCAGTCTCTCCTGGGAAAGAAAGAATGGGGAGGAATAGAAAGAGGGAGAAAGGAAGGGGTGGAGAGAGAGAGAGGAAGGGGTGGAGAGAGAGAGGCAGGGGTGGAGAGAGAGAGGAAGGGGTGGGAGAGAGGAAGAAGAGATAAGAAAAAAGAGAAAGGGGTAAAGAAGGAAGGAAAGAGAGAAGGAAGGAACATTAGGTAGGTAAAAGTGAACTTGCAGTAATTCTGTTTTCATGGAAGGCAAACAGATCACTTCCTGGGCAGAGCTGACAGAGACGGCTGCCCTCCGCCCCAAGGCCACCCCACCAGCCTCTCCTGCCACCACGCTGCTGCCCCTGCCCCTGCCTTCCAACTACATCAGCCCCCTGCCTGCCTTGGGGCTTCCCTGCACGCTCTGCCCATGCACCCCACTCCCTGACTCCCTCCCCCTCACTTTGCAGGGCTCAGGGTCTCAGGGAGCCCTCCCTGCCCCCAGCCCTGGCCTGGGCCCTTCTTGGAACCCACCCCTCACAATGGGACTTTATATGTCTCTGCGTGTCCGTGGGGTCAGTGACTTTGTTCTTACAGGCCAAGGCTCCCAGAGGACAGGGACATACCTCACTCCTCTGTCCAGCACCCAGGGCCTGGGACAAGAGTGGGCACGGCCTGTCATCATTAGGGGTCCCTGAGGCCCTGCTAATCAGGGCCTAATCTGGAGCTTGAGAATGAGATTCGCCATGCAGTCCCAACCTGGGCTGGGGGGGCACCCTGCACACCCTGTCAGCTCTTCCAATGGTGCCTGGGGACTCCCCTTGGGGGCTCCTATCCTGGCTTACACCCTTTGCACTTTATAACGTTCAAAGCTCCAGTGCAGGTGTTACTCTTTTGGGTTCTGGGATGTATGGTGTTGCAGGAAAACATCACTCATCCACTTTGCAGATGAGCAAACTGAGGTTAAGGAGAGAAAGTGTGATTGAGTAATTGGCCCGAGGCCCCATCATGGTCCCAGCAGAGCCCTGACCAGGCCACCCAACCTGGCACAAACTCAGCTCCAGCTCTAAATTATCGAAGCCCAGCCTGGGGGCATCTAGGTGCCCAGCACTGTCAACCAGATGGGCCGGTGTAGACACTGCGCTGTGCCCTCCAGGGGTAGCTCTAATGGCCACACTCATGGTGCCCACTCCTGGGCAGCCCTCTCAGCACAGCCGTCTCTCCTTGTGGTAATTCTGTGAGGTGGAGACTGTTTTAACTCTTCAGTTACAGACCAGGAGACAGCCCAGAGAAGGTAGTACCTTGGTCAGGGATGCACAGCTGCTAGGGGTGGCTCGGAAGTCGGAACCCCCTTTGCCTTGGGAGGGGGCTGGGAGACAACAGCTGGGGTGAGTTCTGCCATCTCCGCAGCCCCACTGTACAGATGAGAAAGTAGGGGCCGTGGAGAGCCGGGCCTGGCCTGCGCCCCAGCCTCTGCATACCTGGGAGGGGCGGTTCCTGGCCGAGGGTGGGCTGCTGGCCTCGCTCTCAATGTAGGCGTAGACCTCGGGCTCGGGGTGCTCCAGGGCCTGCGGGAGAAAGACGGGGAGCAGGTCAGAGGCAGGTGGGGGGGAGCCGCAGCCCCAGCAGCCATCCCCTCTGCCCGTCACTGTCCCGTCGTGTTGCAGGAGCCCAGGGGCAGGCAGTGCCATGCTGTGAGTGGCCACACTGCCCCACGCACTGACCCACCCAGGGTCACGTCCTCTCTGCTCCAACCACCTGCTCGCCCAGGGCCACGTCCTCTCTGCTCCAACCACCTGCTCAAGGACCTCAGCAGAGCGTGTGCTGGGCCCGGGTCCAGACGCCCAATCACCTGGCAAGACGAGGGTCCCTGTCTGCCCCACCAGCCTGCCTGTCCTTGCCCTTGAGGGCACGGCCACCAGCAGCTCCTGGGTGCCACTCACACCCACTGCTCCCTTGGGCACCCGCCGGCATCCGCCTCACTCCTGGTTCAAAGTCCTTACCCCTTCAAGGGTCCCAAGCCCACCCCACCCCACCAGCCTCTCCTGCCATCCACACCGTTAGGCCTCCCCCTGACCCACTGCCCATGGGGGGCTCACGGATAACCCAGGGTCCTCTGAGGCCACACTCCCCACCCGTCAACCTGGACCCTGGGGCGGGGAGTCTTTTGCCCAGCTCCGGCTCTCGCTGCACGCCCCCCCTCATTTTCCTTGTACTCCTCCGCTGCCCCTCCCAGCCACCTGGTTCCAGCCATTCCCACTCCCCATTCTGACCACAGCCCACGCAGCCCAAGGTGAATGGGGAGCAGCACTGGGGCCAGGGCTGGGAGCCTGGCCTCGAGGTCCCCTGAACCCAGCTCCATCAGAGACTGGCTCTCCCCAGGCTCCTGCCAGACTGGGAGCCCCTGAGGCAGGGACTGTGTCCGGTTTGTGTCTGATTCCTGAACCTAAGCTGCTCTGGGCACAATGAGAGCACCAAGTCAACTACGAAGGGGCCACCTCCCTCATTTGGGAGTATCCCAGGGTCACACTCTCTTGGCCCAACCTCCAGAGGCCTGAGCACAGACCTTAAGGTAGTAGAGAAAACCAGGCTTTGACGCCAGATGAGACCAAGTTCAACTCCTAGTTCTAATATTTGCCAGCCAAGGGCAAACCCTTAAAAAAAAAAAAATTTTTTTTCCTCAGTTTCTGCATCTATAAATGGGGGCTATCTTGAGGTCCAATGCAGGATTAAATGAGATATTATACACAAGGGGACCAACACAGAATTGGGCAAATAGTAGGTGCTTAATAAGTAGTGATTGAATGTCTTGAAGAAAGATATAATTGTCCTCCTCCCTCTGAAGCCCTAGCCTGGACTCACCCCAGACCTCAAGGGGCTGCAGAGCAGAGCCCCCCAACAGCCTGAGCAAGAGGCAGCAGCTTCCCTTCCCTGAGTGTACGTGTCATATGGATGCCGGCTGGTTGCCAAGGAGGCGGTTTCCCTGGCAACAGTCAAGCAGGGGTTGCTGAGGCAGGCTGGAGAGACAGGTGGTGCTCAGAGGCAGGAGGAGGGCGGGGAGGTGGGAGGGGAGGAGGGCGGGTGGCGCCGAGGAGCAGCGGGGCATGAAGACCCGCGTAATCAACCATTTGGCACTTGGGAGACCCTCGCACTTCAAGGGCATCTGACACAGGGATGCTGGGGTTCCCCAGAGGTCCTGTTTAGGGATCTCTGCACCAGAAAGAGCGTGGGCCTTGGGAGAGAGGTTTCTAACCTGCGTCCTTCCCGAGGAGGAACCCCACTTCCAAGGGAAGGAAACTTCCAAGGCCTTCTCTGACCCGTGCGGGGCCTCGCGCCCGTCCAGAGACCCAGGACGAGGTGTGCTGCTCAGTGGCCTGCACTCCCCACCCCGTCCCCCAGGCCTGGGCCTCTCAGGTCTGACAGGCCGGACAGCCCCTCTGGGCTGGGCATTTCTGGTCGCAGAGCAGGGAGAAGCAGCCTCCTTGCCACGCCTCAGCTGGGTGGCAGGTCTGGGTCACAGGTGGCTCCTTCTGCCCTGCCCAGTACATGTGGGCTGCCTAGCACAGGTGATCCCCAGAGGCCGGGGCTATCTGAGCCAGAGAAGAGCACTTGCCCTGCGACCCGGCAGGCCTTAGACCCACAGAGTGACCGTGCTGTGGGGCAAAGGTGGGGGCCGAGAGCAGCAGAGTTGGCCACCAGCAGCTGCGAGTGCAGCCGTGGCAAGGCCTGACCAGCTGGGTCATCGCACACAGGGTCTGACTGCAGCAGCAGCAGGCTGTGGAACGCAGGGTGCTGCCTTGTCAGCGGACACCCTGACACAGCCAGGTGCCCTCCCTCCACTGTGCCTGTTGGGAGGAGGCAGGGCTGGCCTCTCAGTGGGTTGCCCGTGGGCTGTGCCGGACAGTGGTCATTGGTCTAAGTCTCAGGTCCTATGGCCTTTTGCCTTCTGCTGCCCAGGTAACGGTGCTGACCTGCAGGTCACCAGCCAAGCAGAGGTGTGGCGTCAGTGCCAAGGCCATCGTCCTGGTGGGCTGAGGCAGGGCAGAGTCAGCTGCCTTGGGCCTGGTGCTGGGTCCCTGGGTGAGACCTGAGGGTGCTGCATAGAAAGGAGCTGACTCAAGGGAGAAAGAGCACCTGCTCTAGGTCGGGGGCTCAGCACGTCTGAAGTGAGCAGCCCCCTGCTCTGACGGCGTGGGGACAGCTTTTCCAAAGGTCCTTTGGAGGCAAAGAGGAGCAGGGGGGGCTGGAAGAGAGAGCAGGAAGGGGACACGGCCAGGCAGAGGCTGGGCGGAGCTGAGGGGAGGGTCCAGACGCTACCCAGGGAAGCAAGCTCCGCACCGATGCCCCACGTTGGCCACGATGTCCCTCTGTCCTGCACCCCCGGCCACCCTGAAAAGGAAGAGAGGATTCTGAGCACCTATGTGCGCGGGGCGCTGGCTGCTGTGGGGCGGGAAGGAGGCTCCAGTCAGAGACACTCACCGAAGCTAATGGTGGCCACCAAGGCTACCGCGAGGCCGGAGAAAGGCCAGAGTCTGGGTGGGGGTGAGGGAAGGGAGAGGTCAGGAGAGCACCCGGAAGGCCTTCAGCAGAAAGCCAGAGGGAGACGCCCTGGGGCAGCAGAAGAGCCAGCGTGGGGCGCTGCAGTGGGTGGGCAGCACGCGGGGACATGAGAGCTTGGAGGTCGTGAGCTCTGACTCTCGGTGACAGGGAGCTTGCAAAGGACCATGGTGACTTTGAGAATTACTTCAAGGACTCCATCTGCAGGGATCAGAACCCTCGTGCCTCGTCCTGGGCTCTGCGACGGCCTTGCTGAGGGTGACTTCTCGCGCACATCCACCTGCCCTCCCTCCTTCTTCCCTCACTGGGATGACACCTGCCCTGCAGTCTGTCGGCCCTCCCAGGAGTCCCCAGCTCCTTGCCGCCTCCCCTCTCAGGGACTTCTCTACAAGATCGCGGCTCCTCTAGTCCCCCTTGCCCCTCGGGGACCTCGCCAGCGAGGCTCTGAGCAGAGGGGTACGACCTGTCAGTGGTTTAACGGGATCGCTCTGGCTGCTGCCACCCCAGGCAGACTGGGGACAAGGATGAAACTAGGCCACTGATTAGAGACCCACAGCAGCTCTCCTGGCAAGGGCGGGGGAGGCCAGAGCAGAACCAGATCAGGATGCGGTTTGAAGCCAGGTTTGCCCATGGGTCAGATTTGGGCGGTGATCAAAAGAGAGAAGGAAAGGACAGCTTCAGAATGTCTAGCCTGAGCCACGGGGGGAACAGAGCCTCGTTTCCTACGACGGGAAGGGCTGGAGGGAGATGCGCTTGTTGGCTAAAGAATTGGAGCTTGGTGGGAGGCGGATGCCCATTGGACATCCAAGTGAGGAGGTCTGGCCTTCAGAGATGTCCCGGCTGGAGATACAAACTTGGAGGTAGGTGTTTAGCACCTTGAGGCCAAGTGAGGTCCCCCGGAGAGGGGAGTGGGGACAGAAGTCAGGGGTCCCAGCACTGGGCTCTAATGGTTACTCCATGTTTAGAGGTCAGGGTTCCACAGTTCCTGGAAGTGAAGACTGAGAAAGTGGGGCAGTGAGCCAGGGCAGGCTCGGGAGAGAGTAGAATGTTCCAGAATCAAGTGAAGACAGTATCAAGGAGGAGGGAGAACTCAGTGGTATCAGATGCTGTTGATTCTTCAAGGAAGAGGAGAACCAAGAACTGCCTGCTGGATTTCACAATGTGGAGTCATGGGTGTCCCGGAGGAGGGAGACTGTTTTCTGACTATGACAGAACTATCCAGAAATAAAAAACAGAATGATCACTGGGTGTGGTGGCACATGCCTACAATCCCAGCTGCTTGGGAGGCTGAGGCAGGAGGATCATGGGTTCAAAGCTAGCCTCAGCAACAGTGAGACACTAAGCAACTCAGTGAGGCCCTGACATTAAATAAAATACAAAATGGGGCTGGGGATGTGGCTCAGGGGTTGAGTGCCCCTGGGTTCAATCTCCAGGACCAAAAAAAAAAAAAAAAACAGAAAGATCTCCAGAAAAGAATAATTAAACCCTTGTAAATTAAGCAAAACAGTGTTAAATAACCAGAAGGGCAAGGAAGAATTCTCAATGGGAAGTTTAGATTGAAAGATCATAAAAGTATGACATATCCAAAATCGTATGGGGGCTGGGGATGGAGTTAAGTGACAGAGTGCTTGCTTCACGTGAGAAGGTCCTGGTTTGATCCTCAGTATCGCAAACAACAACAAAAATAGAATCTCCCCTGAATCTTTATGGGATGAAGTTAAAGCCATACTTAAGGTGAAGTTCATAGCCTGAGATGCACAAATTAGAAAAGAATGATCAAAAACTAAGTAGCTGGGCACAGTGGCACACACCTATAATCCCAGCAACTCAGGAGGCTGAGGCAGGAGGATCACAAATTCAAGGCCTAAGGCAGGAGGATCAAAAGTTCTGGGCTACTTCGTGAGACCCTGCCTCAAAATAAAAAAAAAAGGACAGGGGATGTAGTTCAGTGGTAGAGCACCCCTGGGTTCAGTGCCCAGTACTGCCTAAAAAGAAGAAGAAGAAGAAGAAGAAAGAGAATTTAAAAATCCTTCCCAGAGGTCTTAGGCAGTACAATAAAGTAGGGGAGAGAAAGGAGGTGGGAAGATTAGAAAGAAAAAAGTCAAATTTTGATGATTCATAGAGGACATGAATAGGCTCTGAGAAAATCCAAAGGAATCTACAGAGAAAGTATCAGAATTAATGAGTAAATTCAGCAAGATAACTCTATATAATGCCAATATGCAAATCAATCACATCTCTGCATACCAGCAGTAGCAACTGGAAGACAGAGGTCGTACCTGTGCCCTAAAGCCTCATCAAGAGGGCTCATGACACCAGCAGCGTAGTCTATGACAGAGCTGGGCGCATAGTAGGCACACAGCCAACGTCTCCTGAGACCATTCTGATTGTTGTTAATGTCACTTTTCTTTGCCCAGGTCCAGTCCCAGCCGGTGGACCCTTGTCTCAAGGGCTTAGCAAAGTCCTGTGGTCTCTTCTCACACCTCCCTCCTGGTCCTGTACCCCTCCTGGGACCCCCAGAGGGTACTGCACACAGGCAGCAAGATGCTTCAGTTGAAAGAGAGTCTCCTCCATTAACACAACCTTAGAGAAGGCTATTTATTCATGTGGAAAAATATTCATGAGAGATTGCAGCATGGGGAAGCTGCAAACTCCAATTTTCTTTCTTTCTTTCTTTTTTTTAAGAAAAGAGCCAGGCGTGGTGGCACAGGCCTGTCCTCCTAGCTATTTGGAAAGTGAGGCAGGAAGATCCTGAGGTCAAGGCCAGCCTGGGCAACTTGGTAAGACCCTGTTGCAAAAAAAAAAAAAAAAAGCCTGGGGATGTAACTCAGCAGGGGAGTGCTTCCCTAGCAGGGGCAAGGCCCTGAATTAATCTCCAATATCACAAAAGAAAAATAAGAAAGGTCTAGGAGCTGGGGGTGTAGCTCATTGGGGAAGCTCATGTGTGAGGCCCTGGGTTCGACGCTTAGCATGAAAAAAGTGACTGCATATATAGGTCCCTTTCTATGCATTTATAGAAAAAACATACATATATATACATATATGTACATATATACACTCCTGTGTGTGTGTGTGTGCATATCTGTGTGCACGTGGAGGCAAAGGTGTTCCCACCAACAGCTGACACCAGTGCCCTGGTAGGGGAGTGTCACCAGTGGCTGGGCGAGGGGAGTCTGAGGCCACATGTGAAGAAGCAGCTGGCGGGAACCCTGGGGGCCAGGCCGAGGGCCCTTTGAGAACTGCCAGGTTCTGGGAGCTGTTAACGCTGCCCCATGGGGACGTTCTGTCGGCCTCTCGGCCACCACCCCGTCCTCAGCCAGCGCTGCCGTGAATGTGCCCCACGTGGGGTTTTGTGGCATCGGATGAAGCCCCGATTCCGCGGTGAATCAGTGGCGGGGACAGGAGCAGCGGAGGCTGAGAATGCCCGCCTGCGGAGGCCGCGACCCTGCAGGGCTTTGAATCCCCAGACCCACAGAGAAGGGAGCCCAGCCCGGCGGCTCTGGGTCCCACAGGACGGAGACCGGCTGACACGGGTGGCGTGTGTTCTCCCCTTCCCCACAGTGAGCCCGCGCTGCCCGCGCCACAGTGAGCTTCCCAACTGGCAAAGAAGGTCCTCGCCCTCCTCTGCCCCAGCCCCAGGGGCAGGCTGCTGCGGGTGGGGAGGCAGGGCCTCCTCTGCCTCTCCCCCACCAGAAGGATGAAGACCCTGGTGGGAAACGCTTGCGACACAACAGGGTGTGGGACGCAGGGTCCCAGCTGTGTCCTGGCTGTGACTGCGAGGACAGAAGCAAAGCCTGAGGCGGGGAAGGCAGAGTGAACGCCCGTCTGGGGGGTGGCTGGTGCCTGACCTCCTCTTCTCATGGTTTTTGCTGTGGTTGCCTCAGTGTTTGTGCAATCAAAACAGGAAGAGGCTGTGAGCTGGTGGACGTCATTGGTCAGAGGGAAATTTCTTCATTCCCCACCAAGTCTTTCCCTCACTGCTCCTGGTTCCAGAAGTGGAGGGGGTGCCAGGGAGGGTGCCTCCCTGGGCAGGCCCAACAGGGGCCCATGCATGGGCTCCCCTTTCACCTTCACAGACATTCCACAGGTAGGAATTCCTGCGCCCATTCTTCAGATGAGGAGCTTGAGGTTCAGACAGGTCCCCAGCCGGCACGGACTGAGCCGGGGAGTTGGACCCCGAATGAGGCCTGAGCGAGGAGGAGGAGCCCAGGCCCTGGGACTCACCGTGTAGATGGATTCAGCCAGAGCCTGCGCGGGTCTGCTGGCCGAGCCTGGATCCGGGTGCTCCTTGGTGGTGCGCTTTTCTGGAACCAGCATCTGTTTCTGAGGAGAGAAAGGAGCAGGCTGCTGGGGTTGGGACGAGCAGCTCCCGGTCCCTCTACCTCACAAGCCACCAGGAGAAACGGTGGCAGACGTCACAGACCACACGGAAATCCATCACTCACACCCTCCACCCGGCCTCCGGGAGGTGAAGCAAATGCCTCCAGCACCTACGTTCGACCGTGTGTGTGCCCGCGTGTGCCCGCGTGTGCCCGCACTTAGGAACCCAAACCCCGGGGGCAGAGGACTGGCACAGGGGAGGCAGGGGCTGCAGGGCCTGGTGCCAGCGTGGCAGGACCCAGACCTGGAGCTGAGACTGTGGGTGGGCCCAAGCACGTGCCAGTCAGCTGGGCCTCGGGTCCCTCTGCCCCTTACTGGCTCTGGCCCGGAGCAGGCCATGTCCTGCCCACCCCTGGCCTCCAGAAATAGCCCTCCTTTTTGAGACTGTTCAAGTATTGAAGTGACGGCGAGGGCGAGCCCTGGGCGGCCAGCATACCCTGTCAGGCAGAGGTGGAGGCTTCCTGGCCTCCTGGACTCCAGGGCCTTTGGAGAGATGGACAGAGAACCGACGGCTCTACCAAAATGTGGTACGTGAGCTGAGGGGCACGAAAAGGAGGAAACCAGAGGCCCTCCGAGGCCACGTTGGCAGGATCTGAAGAATCCATCAGCCAGGAGTGGGGAGTGTCCTAGGCACAGGGACCAGCACGCACCGGGCCTGAGAGGAGGTCAGCACGGCCGGCAGGTGGACCTGCCCAAGGTCAGGACGGCTGCGTGGACGGTGTGGGGGGACGGAGGGCAGCAAGCGGAGCCCCCGAGACACTGGTAGAGCCGGGCCGGCCTGGGGAAGGCCAAGGCCCGGGGAAGGCCAAGGGCCGGCGACAGTCAGAGGCGCAGAGGGGGCGGCCGGACGACCCCTCATCGCAGGCACCACGCTGCCAAGAGTGGAGCGACACCGCCTCGTCGCGGGGCAGGAGCTAATTAAAAACCCTGGCGGCCTGCCAACCCCAGCCCATTTACTCGGGATTAGCTCTGAGAGCCACTTAACTCGCAGGCAGCAGCCGTGCCGCCCCAGTCCCAGCGCTGTAATGGCTGGGAACACGGAGCCGGGCAGGGCTCTGCTTTATCTCTCAGCCCGTCAACCAACCAACCCTCCATCCCCTCTGCTCTGCACAGGAGGAAGTGAAGGCTCAGAGAGGGCAAGGGCCTTGCCAAGGCCACACAGCCGGGAAGCGTCTGAGGCAGAACTCGAACCCAGGCCCGCGTTCCACCGAGACGCTGAGCGACTTCACCTGGAGGTTTGCTCCACCTGTCTTGCTAAAATGGCAGGTCTCACGGACAGGGTGGGACTTGTCCTTATTCTCATTTAATTCTTGTCACAGCCTGAGGAGGTGGGCATGGATGGCCCACCTAACCAAGAGGAGACTGAGGCTTGTCCAGCCGGGAAATGGCTGCCCTCCGAGCAGGCCTAGGGGTCCTGTCCTCAAATCCTCTGCACTGCAGCTTCTGGGGGCCACCATTTCTGTCAGAGGTGATGGTCACCCTGGGCACCTCGGTGCCTCTTCTTGTCAAGACAACTGGGATCCCAGTCCTCTCCCCGGTGAGCCAGCTGGCCCGGGGGGTGGCCAAGGGTGGCGGATGGGAGCTCCCAGGCAGGGCTCTCCTGGGGCCCCCTGTCCAGAAAGTGCGGCCCCTGGATGCCAGACACCCCCCTCAGGCGCCCGCTGGGCCTGGCTGGGCACGGAGGACACCGTGGTGTGGCCTCCTGGGCCTCCTAGTGGGTGGGTGGGGTCGTCCCTGACACTCCAGGGAGGCGAGTGCCCCTGGGGGTCCCAGGAAGGAGCCCCAAGCCTGCAGGCAAGTTGGTGTGCAGAGGAGCAGGATGGGAAGGGAGAGGGGAGCCGGGAGGCTGCCAGGCAAGGTCACAAAAGGCCGCGTCTTGACCCTGTGGACAGCGGAGGTTGGGGCAGTGGGGAGAAGGTGGGGGGCCTCCCAGCGGGGGCTCAGGAAGCCTGGGCCCGGCAGAGGGGGCTCCGTGGGAGAGCAGATGGGGGCCGCTTTGCTGTCGTGGCAGGTGTGAGAGGCTCTGTCCCTGGAGCCAGCTCTGCCGGGTCAAGCTGTGGGCCTTTGTGCTTTCAAAGGTGATTTTTTTTGTACCAGGGATTGACCCCCAGGGGCACTGAACCTTTTAGAGACAGGGTCTCATTGAGTTGCTCAGTCTGGCTTTGAACTTGAGCTCCTCCTGCCTCGGCCTCCTGAGCTGCTGGGATTCCAGGCGAGGGCCACTGTGCCCGGCTTCTCAACGGTGATTTCCAAGTGGAGAAACCAGCCAGGGCAGCCCCCTGGCCGAGCCGCCCTCCGCACTCCAGGGCTGATGCTGCCGGTGGCTCGGGAAGCCTGGCCACCCTTAGTGTCCTCCTCTGGAATGGGAGGGACGGTGCTGCCTTGCCCATGTTGTGCCCGGTCACCTCCAAGTCACTTCTGGTGTCAGTGTGCCTGTCACCTGTCATTCCACCCTCGAGCACTGACTAGGTGCCAGGGCTCCCAGGACACACCAAGTCCCCACCCTGCAGGGGCCGGGCTCTGGAGGAGCGAGCCGCGTGAACCCAGGAGCCAGCGCGGTCAGCGGAGGACGGGAGGCAGAGGGGGAGGCAGAGGCCTGTGTTCCAGAAGAGGGGTGATGAGGAGAAGGGGCTGGCCCTGGGCAGCCTGTGGGGTCAGATGGGCTGAGAGGGGAGGAATACAAGCCCAAGGCTTGGGCCTGAGGCTCTGGTGCCCGAGGCCATTGGCTGAGATGCGGAAGACTGCGGGGTGGGGCGGGGTGAGGGGTGGGAGGGGGTGGGGGCGTCAGAGGGCTGCTCTGGACATCAGATGGGGAGGCCTCGGGCTCCACGCAGCGCCCTGGGGGAGCTCAAAGGGCTATGGGGGTGTCGCGGATGCACAGGGAATGTAGCCCCCGGAACAGAGTCCCCCCAGGGAAGAGCTCGGAGGAGGGAGCCTGGCCTATGCCAAGGCCCTGTGGCCCTCCAGCCAGGTCAGGGCTCCTGTCAGGCAGGCGCCGTGGTCACCTCCATTTCCAGACGGAGGCCTGTCCTGGTCTCCGAGCACCCGGGCTCCCCTGGGGCCCTGCACCTTGCCCGGCAGCCCCACTGGGGAAACGGAGGCCTGGGGGAGGCCAGCGCCCTGCCCACACTCTCAGAACTGGCAGATAAATGGCAGAGGTGGCACATAACCAGGCCAGGGCTGTCTTCTTCCGCGTCCCCCAACCTCGACTACCACTGCCTTTCATCTTTAACAGGTGATAGCTGTTTGTCGGGTAATGGTCCCACCAGACTCTGAGATCTTAGCCCATTGTGTTCCCGCTGGTCGCCCCTGGTACAGGGCCTGGCATGCAGTAGGTGCTCAGCTAATCTCTATTAAAGGAAGAAATGCACGTGCTTAATAATGGCTGTGCAAAGGCCCTGTGCTATGGGCTGGACTGGGGCAGGGAACACGCAGAGACGGGCACAAAGCAAGGAACCAGGGCCGGGCAATGAGAACGAGAGCACCCCACCCAGAAACCCCTCTTCCCAGGAAGGTGCTGACCACCGCACAGCAGGGACCAGCAGCCAGTGAAGAGCAGGAGCTATGTGCGCTCCCACCTGGACCCCAGCCGGACCCTGCCCGGTGCCTCACTCTCCCCAGCCGTGAGATGGGAAGAAACCTCCTCACAGAGGGGACAGGTGAGGGCACGTGGGGACGCTGGGCACATGCTCTCTCGGGCTCCTTTTCCTTCCAGGTTATTGGGATGAAGAGACCAGGCAGGAGCTCCCACCTGCCTGAGCCAGAGACGCTAAGCGCGAGGACTCACGTCCCCCGTCAGGTTCCCAGAGGGCCGAGGACGGGGAGACACAGGGGAGTCCTGGTTTCTTGCAATACGCTCAGCAGGGGCCTGGGGGAGGCGCAGGTAGGAGGGATGGGACAGGGGACTGCTCTCCGACCCTGGCACGAGGGTCCACAAGGGACAACATTTGCAGGAGCAGATGTGCCCTTGCCAGGGCCCAGGACGCCCTGCGGTGGGGCTGTTGGGCAGCCCCTCACCCTGGGAGGCCCCCGGGCCCACCCTGTGTGCTTCTGCTGTGTGTCTGTCCTGTACCTTTTTCCAGAGCAGCAGAGCTGTGCCCAGCACGCCCAGGGCAGTCAGGAGACCGGTGAAGCTAAAGAGCAGGGGCTTCTGGACGCTCTGCGGGGGGTCCCGGTACCCTGTGTCTAGGAGGAAGGGCAGGAGAGTGGAGGGTTAGGGCCCAGGAGGAGCCAGGGCCCAGCCCCACCAACCCCGGCCCCACAGCCCACGCTCTCCTTCACCAGGGACCCTCCCCGCAAGGCCCCCAGGCCCTCGTCTCAGGCTCGCTTTGCTGAACCTCATGGGTAAGTGGCTTGCCTCGGTTTTCTTGAAAGACAAGGGCCTGCCTTGGTGAACCGGCTCCCCAGGGGCTGCCTGTGGGACCCAGGGTGAGTCACGTCGTCTTTTAGGGGCTCCCCTTTTCTCTATTTAAAATGGTGATAACGAGGATGGGTGTGGTGAGGGTTGGAGACAGGTTGGAACTGGGACTGCAGGGGGCCGGGGGACTCACAGGGCCGCTCCCAAGCCCCCATCCATCTCTCCTTCTCTTGCTCCTTCTCTTTATCTGGTTGGCAAAAACAGAGTGCCACCCAAGGGGCAGGCACATCAGTGCTATTTATCAAAGTTCCTCCTATTGCCTGACACCGGCCCCTTGGTACAGGGCCTCACTGGGCCTCACCAAAGTCCTTGACAGACTGGGTGCAGTGACACGGGCCTGTAATCCAACAACTAGGGAGGCCGAGGCAGGAGGATCACAAAATTTGAGGCCAGCCTCAGCAAGTTAGTGAGACCCTGTCTCACAATAAAAAATAAAAAGGACTGGAGATGCAGCTCAGTGGGAAAGTGCCCAGCCCCTTTCAGTGGGAATCACAGAGGCAGGCCAGAGAATATGGCTTTGGTGATAGGCCTGTTCTTAACTTTCAGGGGTCTCATGTCTAAGAATGTGATCAAAACTAGGAATTTGTTCCCAGAAAGATTTCATGAACCAAGTGCTTATTCATCCACACACCTGATTCTGCAGAGACCCCCTCCCCCTGCCCCCTAGTGCTCATGGGACACTGAGACCAAAAGGCCAATGACCCAGAGGTGGCTAGAGGCAGAGCCACAGCCCAACCCCCTCCCCAGCCCCTTTTTACGCCTTCGGGCAGGGGGCTCTCTGGGGATGCTCCGTTCTGCTTTGCCAACGCTGAAGGTCAAGGCCGCCAGCTCCCCCTCCACATCCTGGGCCCCCAGCTCTGCCAGGGACCCCAGCAGCCCCTCACCCTGGAGGAGGCAAGAGGGCGCCTCACCTCTGACCAGGATGAAGGTACTGTTGCCAGTGACGGTGACCGTGGAGCTTGGCCAGTGGAGGCAGCAGTAGTAGGAGCCTGTGGCCGAGGCGTTGGGCAGCCTGAGGGTGACTCTGCAGTCCAGCGTGTAGGTCTGGTTCTCGGTGCCCGAGGCGGGTCGGCAGCCGGTGGGCTGCTTCCTGCTGGTCCTGCCCTGGAGATCCACGTGGAAGTAGCTGACAGTGAAGGGCTGGAATTTGGGGGTGTACTGGTAGGTGATTTTGCAGGTGAAAGAGACGGCTGAGTTGGCCAGGGAGGCCACGATGGGGAGGCCAGTGTGGGTCACCGACTGTCCTCCTGCAGGAGAAGCAACAGGAGACAGGTCCCATGAGGCTGCCTCCACCTCAGCTGCGTCCGGTGAGGACCAAGGGTCACTCCTCCCATGCCCTCACCACGCACAGATGTTGTGCTGAGCATGACACACACAACTACACCTCTCCTGAGACACACCGAGGCCAGGCAAGAGCCCTGTTTTGCAGAGGAAGAGACTGAGGGTCAAAGAGGTCAAGTCACTAGCTCCCGATCCCTCACCAGGGCTGTGCTCCCAATCCCTCGTCCCCCCAAAGGCCAAGAGGCTGCGCTGAATAAAAGCACAGCTGGAGAATGAGGAGCAAAGGAGGCAGGAAAATGCAATGAGCCCCAGAGTTTCCTGGCAGTGCTCGGAGCGGGAGCAGGTCCTCCCACACCTCTCGGTGCCAGAGGAAGAGGCAGGTGGCCAGGCAGCCGAGGAGACAAACCTTTCCCAGAATCACAGCTCGGGGAGGATTTGTCAAGTTGCTGTGGAGTATAACAAGCGAGACCCCAGAGGGGAGCCATTTCCAACAACGCAGAGTGCTCCACGTGTGGCCGCTCCAGCCGTGACCGTGACGCTCAGCGCTCCTGGCAGTCAGTCCCACAGCTGCCGCCCCTCCCCCCGCACACATCAGAGCTCTCAGGAAAAAATCAAAGACCCCCGAAGCGGGCTGGGGGCCTGGCTGGGGTCCTAACCCCTCCTGCGGGCCTCTGAGATGCCCCTGGACACCCAGGCTCGCGGCTCGGCCGGGCTCAGCACTCCCTCTCCCGGGGCCTTCCTGTCCGGCAGCCGAGGAGCAGACAGTTTTAAATTGGGGTCGGCAGCGAGCAGCCGAGAACACGCAGGCCGCCTTGTTAATCGGGAGAAGATCGTGCGTGTGAGATGCTCAGAGGGAGCCAGGAGATTTATTTTGCTGGAGAAAGTGAGGCGTGGGCCTCCTGCCGGTGGAGGGGGCTGGCCTGAGGCCAGGCCTCTCTTCTCAGGTCCCTGCAGCTCAGCCCAGGGTCCCTGGGGGAAGCCAGGCCTTCTGGGGGAAGCCAGGCCTTCCGGGAGACCCGGGGCTGGATGAAGATGGCTCTCCGGGCCCGTGTAGCTCTGGATGTGTTGATATTTGGGGTTTCCTGTTGAGCACTAGATACCCCCTGCCCCCAAAGATCTGAAGGCTCAGTTCCAGAGAACCCACCGGGTTCCCACTGTCACTTTGAGTCATTTTGTGATGATTAACATGACAGCGCTTACTGTGGCAATAGCCACTGAGCAGGCAGCAGGCCCCCTCTGGGGCGGGGAGCCCCTGTGGCTGCCCCTGGGCTCCCCTGGTGAGCAGGCAGGTCAGGAGAGGGTGTAGCAGGGTGCTTTGTATTCCTGGACTCGGGGGCAGGTTATAGTTTTGCAAAAACCACATGTTAGTTCTGTCATAAAACAAGGAGCCTTGCTTCAGAACCGAGGCTATCTGAGAGGCAGCAGGCAGGGAAGAAGGGGTGGGGGCGGGACCCCCTGGGGTCCCCTGGATGCTGGGAGGACCAGAGGGTAGGGTAATCCATGAAGGACGGCGTCTTCACTCCACCCAGCAAGACCCAGGCACAAGCCCCTTCTGGCTCTGAGCTCTGACTCTTCCTGTGGCCCCCATAATGGCCTCCATTGCTCACGTGGCCTAAGGCCCCCAGACGCGGGCCCAGCTGGTCCAGGGTTCCCTCACCAGGAGTTGGGATTACAGCCCAATCAAAGCCACCGAGGAAATGGCCCCACCAGGGAGCTCACTGAGACCTCTCTTCTGCTGGGACCTGCTGCTCCTCCTCCAGGGCATTAAGAGGCCACCCAGGACTGGGGGAGCGGGGACCTCCTGCCAGCTCCAGCCCCTTCCCATCTGTCCCGCAGGAAGACGTTCATCTGATGGTCTTGAAAAATTCTCCCTATTTGAGGTCCCCTCCTGGAAAACGAGGGACCCGCACTGCAATGAGGCTGATCTTCATGAATCCTGGGACATCTGTAAAATTAGACATCCATTGCTCCATGGTCTCCTTCGATTCGTTATTGTAAGGTCAGAGGTTAGGATCGTCAAAGGGCCAGCCCTGGCCCTGGTCAGCTGCGGGGAGCAGAGGCTTGGGAAGGAGACCCTCGGGCCTCTGATGAAACTGCCGTCTCTCCAGAAAGTAGAGAGAGGAGGCGCCTGCAGGGCTCCATGAGTTAGCACAGCCCATCCTCAGACATCAGGCCCACCCAGGGGCACAGGGCTGCGGGGACCCTGAGGCCCTGGCCTCCCCACGATCGCCTGCTCTGCTCCTTTGCTGGGCCTCAGCACCCATGCCCGGCCCACGGCAGCTGCCCAGCTCCCACACTTCTCCTGAACCTGAGCCCCAGAGGCCCTGGGGTTTGGGCTGTGGGGATCCAACCCCCCTGTTCCAGTGGGCTGCCCTCTGGAGGCCACCCCAGTTGAGGTCAGTACGGCAGGGAGGCCTACGGTCATTTACTTCCCCGTCCACAAATGCTGTCCAGTTATCACGTCTTTATGCCTTTCGCTGACCAGGTGGGTCCCGTCCTGGGCCTGGGGGGCTCCCTGATCCGGCAACAGCCCAGAGTGACAGGCAAGGCTGACGTGGAGCAGATGGAGCCAGGGCAGGAGGACCGGTGGTCTGTCAGGGGTGGGGAGGGGCCTGTTGGTGACCTTGGCATCAGGAGGGCATTCACGGCCTGGAAACAGGAGCACACAGTCATCAGGGAAAGAGCAAGCTCTGGCCCGGTACGACACAGGCCCCGTGTCAATCAGACACCACCACAATTTGTCCTTTGAGACGACAATTGCAACCCCACTCCACAGGGAGAGAAACAGAAACAGATGGTCTCAGAGGCCCCGGGTTACAGAATGCAGCAGTGATGGAGCTGGGCTTTCCTCGGGGCCGTCTGTGCTGAGGGAGAACCCAGGCTGGGAGCAGCAGTCAGAGACAGAGCCACGTGGGGGCGCGACAGGCTGAGGGACAGGTGTGCGCCCGGCAGCACCAGGCACAGTAGCCACCAGATGGGTTTGTCAGACTCTAGGCAGAAGTCCTAAGTCTGCGTCGTGGGTGGCCGAGAGGCGACTGCGAGAGCCCAAGGCCTTGTGGAGTCACACCTCTGGATTATGTCTCGTGGATCTTTGTCCCTTGTCCTGGCAAAGCCAGTGGGTCCCTCCTGGGTCAATGTGGGCCAGGGACAGTGAGCTGGCTCGCGTCCTGTGAGACACCACTCACGCAGCTGCCTGGAGGGACTCACACCCCGGAGGACTGGGAGAGCCGGGGGTCCCCGAGTGGTCCATGAAAGTGCCCTGGAGACCACCCCAACACTGCAGGTTTCCAGAGCTCAGCAGCACCCGGTCCCCAATACCTGGTGAGGAAGGACACTGTCCCCACGACACTCCTCTGCCCTCCCTGCCTCCGCCCAGAGGACCATGAGGAGGGGTCTGAGTGGCAAGAGACAGGAGGCGCCTGGTCCCACTTTCCCACAGGCCCCAGGGGGCTGGGGAGCCATGTCAGTGGTCATCGAGCCAGAGTTCTGTCTATTACAGGGTTGACGGTTTGCAGAACTAGGACTTAGGGGCCAGAGGACGGGGACTTGTTCAGAGTGACTGGAGCCACTGAGCCCCCTGGGGCAGTGCTTCCCATATGGAGGGTCTAAGGGGCCCAGGAGCAACTCCACGTGGTTTTTCTGATCACCCTCCAGGCCCTGGGGGCTCTCGGGGGCAGTGGGCTGGTAGACGTGGTGCAGGGTAGACACCGGGCGGAACCTCCACCCACAGCCTTGTCTGGAGGGGTCAGAGAACCGGGGTCAGGCACCGGGCCCGGAGGGGGCGGGGTGGGGAGTGAGGACAGCGCTCCTGCCGGCTGCTCCTCCCAGAGCCCAAGTAGGAAAGGAAAGGGGGAGCGACTAGGAGGTCAGGGGCAGGGCAGCTGTTCTGAGGGAGTCCTGCGAGCCTGCGTGAGGGGGACGGGTGGCACAGGGCGGAGAGGGAGGAGGCACCTTGTGGGTGAGGGCCTTGGGAGTCAGGGGGAGGCTGGGGACAGAGCCAAACAGAGACAGGGCTAGCAAATGCTTGGTGCCTTCAAGGGCCTGCCCTCCGCAGCGCCACCACCCGGCCCTGCCCTCGGCGCTTTGCTAGTCCTGCTTGGCCTCAATCCTTCCTCCCCCACTGCACCCCCACCCGGCTGCAAGCAGAGGTGCCCACTGCTAAACCTGCCCAACCCACGTTTCAGGAGTTCTCAGGGATGACCCTCCTCTACCCCGAAATTCTCCGCAATTCTCCAAGGCTCGGGAGAGGCTGAGAGGAAGCCTGGAGCTGGGCCAGAAACGGGGGCGGGGACGGCAGAGGCAAAGAAAGCCCAGGCTCCGGAGGCAGCAGAGGAAGATTCCGGTCCTCACTCTTCCACTAAAAGGCTGTGCAGCCTTGGGCATAGCCTTTACCTCTCTGAGCTTGGGAGAGGAACAATGGCATCCTTAGGGGGTTCCTGTGGGATTCATTGGGACCAGGAACTCACGTGCCTGCCACGAGGCCGGCTGCCTCCCCTCAGCAGACAGGGAGGAGGCGGGGACGTCAGAGCTCTCTGCAGAAGCTGTCCTGCCCTGTCTGCCCAAGTGGCCCACAACATGGGCAGGACAGAAGCCCCAAGGGCCTGTCTCTGCCTGGGCTTGTCTGCCACCTCAGGCCCTGTCAGGCCGACCCTGGGTGTGACCCCGGCTCCCCCTCCCCCTGCGGTGTAGCCTGAGCAGCAGAGCCCACTCCCCTCCCCTCCTTCTGGTCCCGCCTGCTCCACGTGGTGGGAAGACCATCTAACGCCCGCTGCTGCCGGGTTCTTCCTTTTCCGCTCTCCTTAAGAATCTGAGGCTCCTTGAACTGCTGCCTGAGAGCTGGGTGGAGGCCCCGTGGGCACGCCCCTGGCGGCTAGAGCCCAGGTGAGTCCCTGGTGGGAGGGATCCGTAGCACAATCAAGGAACTTGACCACTCCCCCCACCCGTGCGTGGCCATCTGCACCAGCTTTCCTCTGGTCACCACGGCTCAGGATCTGACCTCCCGCCCTGGCACGGTACCGCCTTCCTCGGGCCCCACCCAGCCCCGGGCCCAGGCAGCCCTCTCTGCCGGGCTCTGAGCTTCTGGGAGAGGTCCACACCCCGTCGTCCTCCTGCCCTGCTTGAACCGGCAGCGGCTCCCTGCTGGAGGAGACCCAGAAAGGAGTCTGAAACCAATTTACAGGGTCAAGACAAGCAATTAAAAAAAAAAAAAAATTGAACACGGAGCATCTCAAGCGTAGCAAGATCACCATTTGTGCCCTTCTGGTTTCAGTTAGATTCATACAACTGGGTTCAGACAGGATCACGCTAAAACACACTTCTCTCAACTTTGGGCCACTGTTGGAAAAATTAGAAAGTCCCTGGGCCAGAGGATCCAGTCCACGGCTCCCAGGCCCCGCCCAGCCCTGCCCAGCTGCCCGCTGTCCCTCACTTACTCAAGCTATTCCTCTGCTGGGAACATTCTCCCAGTCCCCTCCTTGAGGCCACCTCCGTCTCCAGGGGAGGCTCCCTGTGCCCTCCTGGTGCCTGGCTCCCGAGCACAGAGCACACTCTCTAGCTTCATTCTGAGGCCACGTGATGAGGAGAGCTAACTTCCCCCGGGCACGGTCCCCTTTTCTGGATGAGGAAACTGAGGCTCCGACAAGGGATGAGGTTGGCCCGAGCGGCTGGCGAGCGGTGGAGATGGGATTTTAGGCTGGTCTCTCTGAGCGTGTCGCCCCACACACTCTGCACTGCTCTGGGCTACAGTTTTGAAAATCTCCAAGCAAACAGAACGAAGATTTCTCAAATGAAGAAAAGAAAAACGAAATGCCTCCTGAAAGAGAACTAGAAATTCAGAGGCCATTTCCCTGAATGTGGGTCGTCCCAGAGGCAGACATGGCTGGCAACATGCAGGTGTTTGGGGACAGCGGTACTCAGAACAAAGCCTGCGGCATTAGGGGGTTGCTACTGTCACCCTGGCTCAAGTACAGCCCGCGACTCTCAGAGCAGGAGCAGACGGACTGTCCCTAGAGGGCCAGGTGGCGCCCCCCCCTTGCTGCAGAGGAATGCCCACCTGAGGCGCTGGGTACAGGTAGCTGAAAATGCTCAATAAGCACTTAAGGGACGCCCCGCGGCCCAGGATCTCGCACCCCGGCTCTCCCCCTCCCTCCGGCCCAGCTGCCCTGGCCTCCTTGGCAAGCTCCTCAAATCCAGCAGCTCTCGCCCACCTCCCCCCCTTCCTGGATCGCAATCCCTTCTACAGCGCGGAGCAGGGCGGCAGGGCCCAGACGTGCTGATCAAAGGGATCCATCCCTACCCAGGTCGATTTTAAAGGAAAACACTTTGATTCCCGGCTACAGAAGAAAGCCGTTCCCACGGTCTGTATTTTAGGCCTGGTGTTCGCCCTCCAATTTAATTTTGGCATCTCTTGAAGTGGGGCCTTTTAAAAGCCCTTCTGAAGGGTCCCTGGGAGGACACCGACCAGGCTCCTGGTTTATCCAGAGCTGCTGCCATGTGCCCGAGCCCGAGCCCCAGGATGCCACAGAAACCCCCGCAGGCTGTTCGGGACCCAGGCATCAAATATGGGCACATGGCCAAGTGACTGGCGCAGGAGGGGCAAGCGACCTTTGAATGGAGTGTGTCTTACAGGGTTTTAGCGCCAGTGGCCTCCGAATGGTGCCCTCAGACTGGCTGTCACATCTTTCAACACCTCTGAATCACAGCGCCGCATACAGATGTAGCTGGCTTGGGTCCTTCACACAGCGGCGCTGAGTCCCACTCTTGTACCTCCAGCTCTGGAACCCATGGTGCAAGGTGGCCACGAGGGGACACAAACCACGTGTGGAATGTCAAAGGTCTGGTCCTGTATAAACTCCACAGGTGCCAAGTGAGGGTTTCTTGAGAGATGAGCTCTGAGAGGGTGGCCTGGGCCCGGCGGGGACTGTGTCTCTGTGCCCACCTCTGCGCTCCAGAGGGCTGGGGGCAGGGCTCTGCTTCTTGTCTCTGAATGGGGGCAGCTGACATGGAACAGACTCCCTTGGGTGCACCCTTCAGCGGGGAGTGGGTGCCCATCCACAGTCCCACCCCTGGAAAGGACTTATCTCATGGAACTGGAACATTCTGGGATAAAGGGAAGCCCCTGGGGCTGCAGAAGCCCCGGGGGACCCCCCCATCAGCCTGGGAGCAGGAAGGGGCTTCCTGGGGAGGAGACCTTGGACTGGATCATTGGTTTCTGTTTTTTAATTACAATTCTTCAGTCCATCCCACCTCCCACCCTGTCTCCTTCCCCTACAAGAGTGAAACAGGCTCACGGTAGAAATTCTGGAAACCACAGGGAAGGATCAGAAGAAAGGTGGGCTTGTCTGCAGCTCACCCCCCTGACAGAGCGCTGTGCACATTTGATGTCTTTCTTTCCCATCTCTTTACCACGCTGAACTTTGAAGGAAGAAAGAGTAGGGAGGCAGCCAGGTGGGGGAGGGGCGTGGAGCAGAACTTTCAGCACAAGAAAGCTCTTGGGTGAAGCTTCTGGAAGTCTCACAGGGCAGGGAGTTGGGATCTGCAGAGCAGGTAGCTGAGAGAAAGGTGTTGTGGCTGGGGGCAGGGCGAGGAGGTGCTGGAGAGGTGGGAGGTGGGCGTCCTGGGAATCTGGTGGAGCCTCAGAGGGATTTCCCTCTGGGAGGTGGCGTGACAGCCTTTGCATTTTAGAAAAAGAACAGGAGAAAGCTACAGAGAGCCGCTGGGTCTGCCTCTACTCCCTGCACCTGTGCCTCTCGATCCTAGGATGTCTCAATCCCAGCCGCTCCCCAGGATCCTGCAGCCTCAGCACAAACTCTCCCCCCTACCCCGTCCCCAACCTGCCAACCCCCTACCCTACCCCCGGGCTGACCACAGGATGCTTTCCACTGGCTGCCTCTGCTGCCACCAAGGAGGCCAGCAGACCCCTGCCCCGTGGGGCTCCGCGGCATCTCTGGTTTCCTTACACAGCCCAGCCCTGAGGTTGGGTGCGTGATCCTTGGCTCGCCCCACAGCCTCACCTGCCCCTGGTGGCCTCTGTCACTCCCCGGGCACCTCTGAGAGCCACAGGTGAACACCCTGGGGAAGCAGCAAAGGAGTGGAGATCAGGTTTGTCAGGGGCTGGGAGAAGGGCCAGGGGACACCACAGAGACCTTAGAGGTCACCAGGTGACAGGACACTTTCCAGGCCAAGGGAGCAGTAGAACAAAGGCTCAGGGTGGGACGTGGCTGGCTTCTCCAGGGAGGGGGGGTCAGCCGGCCACTGAAGAGCAGGCCTGGCATACGGAGCTGCCCAGGAGGAAAGGACAGCCGGGTCGACAAGGGGCGGCTGGTGGTAGTGAGGCTGCACACCCCGTTTCCAACCTGCCAACACCCCTACCCTACCCCTACCCTACCCCCGGGCTGACCACAGGATGCTTTCCACTGGCTTTGGGGTGCTTTGTAGATCTCCTGTCTCCTGGTCCCCTGGCTGCTTAGGACAAGGACCGAGAAGGGTATTGATGATTAAAGGATACGCATGTTTTAAATTTGATGTGCTGCCAAGTGGTCTTCAGAAATGTGCCTGTCAACCCTGTGACCAGCGCTGCAGCCCAGGGTCCTCCCGACTATGTGGTGGTTGGCCCCCTGGAGGGAGGTACCCCTGCCTCAGCTCAGGTCCCCCTTCCCGCAGCCCTTCAGTGGCAGCAGTGCCTGGCCCTGAGTCCCCAAGGCTCTGGCTCTGGGCCCCCTCTTTTGAGCCATCATACACTGTCCTTGGGCAGGAGAGCAAGTCCCAGCCAGGCCCCCAGGCCCCCTCTCCTGGCTCTTCCAGGCACCCTGCACAACCCCCAGCCCTAGAATGAAGCCCCCAGGCACCGTGACTCATCAACAGACCCTCAGAAGCCAGGAGTTCCCAAGTCCCAGCCAAGACTCCCCACAGCACAGCTGGCCAGGGGCCTTCCAGCCTTAGACCTGCAGCCCAGTCCGTGCCTGGCCCTGTGCTGGACTCAGCCTCAGAGATTAGACTCAGGCCCGACCCAGCCCTCAGGACCTCCTGTTCTGGCAACATCTAGGCACAGTCTGGTGTGTCCAGGGACAATGCATCACTGGCACCTGTAGGAGGTGTGGGAAGGCCATGGTCAGACTCTTGACCTGTGAGGATCCTGAGCCCCAGGCCCAGAGGAGTGGGTGGCAGGGGGACTTGCTGGAGTCCAAGGAGCCAGGTTGGCAGGGCACACACTCACCTGCCCTGGAGAGGTGAGCACCAAGTCCCACCACTCTCCCTGCCCTGGAACCCTGCACCCACAGCTGAGGCCTCGAGACCCCCCGAGGGTCACAGGTGCTGGTCCCTGAGGCCATGAGTGGTGCTGGATGTGTCTTCTTGTGCTGGCAAGAGGCCTGCGTGACAGGATGTGGGGACCTCAACAGTGTGGGCAAAGGAGGCTCAGAGTAGCCAGGTGACTTGGCCAAGGTCTCCTAGGACTCACATCCAGACGTCCGGGCTGTCCTCACCCGACCACCAGAAGCTTCAATCCAGCTTCTGTCCCCTGCCCCAGGCTCACCTGGAGACCCCCTCCCTTTCCTCTGGCTTCAGCCTCACCCAGTGTCCACTGGCCAGATTCCCACGCTCCAGGGCCTCACCTAGGTCCACCAGGAACAGGGGAACTGTCAGATCTTGTTTCTAGACCCACGTTTATCCAGACGCCGTGACTACTGTCCCGCACAAGACACGTGGGGCAGGGGCTGGGGTGGCTCAGTGCACTTGCCTAGTGTGAGCAAGGCCCTGGGTTCAGTCACCAGCACCCCCCAAAATTAAAAATTATATGTGTTTACAATACACAAGGAACCTTGTATTCTGTCCAACTCAGAAAGGAGTCTGAGATCCAGAGTGGATAGGGACCCCACCTCACCCGAATGATCACCTAGACCATCTTTTCCCCTAATGCACCTGGCCAGGGACCCTCTAGCCCTGGACCTGCAGCCCCTGGTCGGTGCATAGCTCTGTGCTAAACTCCACCTCAGAGGTTAGACTCAGGCCTGGCCCAGCCCTCAGCACCTCCTGTTCTGAAGCCATCGAGATACAGCCTGGGTGTGTCCAGGGACAGTGGTCACTGGCACCTGTAGGAGGTGTGGGGAGGCCTTGGGCAGACCTTTGACCTGTGAGGATCCTGATCCTAGAGGAGGGGGTGGCAGGGCCAGCTGCTGGACCCTGAGGAGCCTGGCTGGGGGGCACGCCCTGCCAATCCCCCAGGCATTGCACCTGGCCTCCTGGGGCTGTCTGACTGAGGAGCTTGATTCTTCCCGCTCTTGTTACTCTGTCCTGGGCATCAACTGGTGCCAGGCACCAGGCTGGAGTCCACAGAATCCCCGCCCCAAGGACACTTCCATCCACACAGGAGGAGCAGCTACACTGGAAACACACCCTGGAGTCACCCAACACGCACACGCGTGGAGACCACATACACGTGTTCATAGCCCTGGACAGGCAGCCCTGGGACGCCAGGGTTACTGGGGGAATGGCCGTATATTTACTGGGCAGGATACTCTGCGTCAGGAGTCCAAAGCTGTTTTCTGAACAGGGCCAGGTAGCAAACGTTGCAGGCTTTGAGGACCATGTCACTTGCACCACAACTACTCAACCGTCACCATAGCACAGCGGTAGCCCTGGGTGATCTAGGTACAAATGAGGGTGGCCATGTTTCAATAAAACTTTATTGGTGGACATGGCCATTTGAATTTTGTAGAATTTCACACCATCAAATATTCATCTTTTGATTTTTTCCAATTATTTAAAAATATTTAAAAAGCCACCCACAACTCAGGAGAGGCAACGGGCTGGATTTAGCCACAGGCCATGGTCTGCTATGTCTGCTCTGCGGCCGTGAAAACAAACGTCAGCTGTACCGTCAACTCGATGTACCTTAAAAAGCATAAACGTTGAACCAAGAGGCGCATCACCAGAGAATACACGCAGCGTTCCTAGAAGATATGCAAAGTTCAAACCAGCGCACGAGGCTGGGGGCCTGACTCAGTGGTGGAGGGCCTGCCTTGCACCCGTGAGACCCGGGTTCACCTCATCCCTCGCATCACAGGCGTTGAAAGGCCAACTCCTCCCTATGGCTTAGGGACATGCACTAGACAGAAAAGCTACAAAGAAATGTCCCAAGAGTCAGGAGGCTGGTGCCTCTGAGGGGAGGTACCACCCTCAAGAGGGTGTCTTTGGAGGAATGTTCTGGAACATTCTGGAATGACCTGGACTGTTCTTTTTCTGACCTCCTCGTAGTCACACAGGACTGTGAAGTGTTCATATTCAGCACAGGACTTTTCTGTATGTGTTTCATGTTCCACAATCACAACGCAGAAAGCAACGAGGACAGGCACTGCGGGGACAGCATCTGAACCCCACCTGACGGGCGTCTGTAATCTGCTTGGAAACGATGCAGCCCCCCACTGCTCTGCCAAGAGACTCTCCAGTCAGACGGAACCTCTCGCCGGTCCTCCCCCGGCTCTGCCTTCTGGCCTCCCTGCCTTTGTTCACGCTGGGCCTGTCACCGGTGCCCCTCCAGCCGGCGGCCTTCCCAGCGCTCCCTGGCCCCGCTCCAGCAGGGCCCAGCGGTCCTTGCCCGCCTCTGCTTCCCAAGCTCTTTATTGGGATTAGACAAAGATGAAAGCAGAGGCCAGCAGTGAGGGAGGCCGGCAGCAAGAAGGGAGGCAGGAAGCCCTGGCCTGTAAAAGGCAGAGCATCGTCCACCTTTCAGACAACAAAGGGGCTGCCACAGAGGCAAACCCCCTCAGGCGAATTCCACCCAGGGTCGTTCTCAGGGTCGATGCTCACAGTTTCCACCAGGCTGAGAGTGAGGCCTGTGGCTTGTTCTCCGCTGGCCCCTCCAGCACCTTGAACTGGTCCTCCTCAATGGATATTTGATAAATAAATATAGCCCAGAGTTCTGGAAAGGCCAAGAAGAAAAGGAACTGATATTTGTTGAAGACACCGAGGACCAGAAAGGTTAAGCAAATTGTTTGAGGTGACACAGCAGTCAAGAGACAAAGAGAAGGCTCTGAACTCAGGTTGTCTGGCCCCAAAGTCCTTGGGGGTATCTGAGGCCTGGCAGAAAAGGGTGAGAAGCTGGGCCTCTGGCTCAGATAGTTCCCCTCTTGGGGGAGCAGTTGCCCATGAAACCAGATGGCCTGTGGCTGCCAGAGCCTTTGAGAGACACAGAACTCGCAGAGGGCTGAAGAGGCCCAAGGGTCACAGACCCGAGTCCCAGCTCACCCAGGAGAAGGAGGAGGAGGAGGGCCATGCCAGGGTAGGCTGGAGACCACCAGGCAGGGGTCTGTGGGCTCACCAAGATGTCCTGAGTCTCCATTGGCTGTGCCAGGCTGGCAGGCAGCGGACAATACTGATGTCCCAAACAGCAGGCTTGGCCTTATTATTGTACCCACTCAACAGATGAGCCAATCAAGGCACAATGACATAAAGTAACCTGCTCAGAGTCCCAGGGCAAGAGGTACGGCTCAGACTGAACTCAGCTGAATGTCCCTGGCTCATGCTCTTAACCCCAGATCCTGCCCGGATCATGATCCCAGAGACTCGGGAGACTGAGGCAGGAGGACTGCGAGCTGGAGGCCAGCCTTAGCAACTGAACCCTGCATCCTGAACCTGGACCTCAGTGAGGACCCTGACCACGCCCCCTCCGGTCAGGCACAGTGCCCCCTCCGGCAGGATGCAGTGAGGGGTGGACAGTGAGGGGTGCAGGCCCGTCTGCGTGGGCACTGGGGAGGGTTGGAGGAGGGGCAGGGTTCCTGCTGTCAGCCTCAAGCAGAAGCCTGGGACAGGGGTGTGGGGGAAGGGCATGGGGCGGCAGATAGATGAAGTGGGGTGCCGTGAGCTGCCCCAGTGGGTTCCGGGGACCTTCCCCTCTTGTGAAAGAGCAGGCAGAGTTTCTCCGTGGTGCAGCGTTTGTTGCAATCCTGGGCAAAAGGTCTGCTTTGGTTCCCACTGTTACAAAAGAGCTTCTCTGCAGAGGCAGCTGCGGCCCCAGCGCCTGGCGAAGCCTCGGGACTCAGTGACAGCGTGTGCCAGGTGTCTTTCAGGGCAGGGGACCACGCAAAAAGAACATGATGGGGACTGGGGGAAATGAAGAGGACCAAGTGGGAGTTGGAAAGCCTGGTCACCAACAAGCAGCGGTCCCCACGCTGGTCCTCTTGGCACCCATCTGGTGTGTGGGGCAACGTGGGACGCACAGGTCGCAGGCTGGGCCCAGCCTACTGTAGAGACACACAGGTCAGCCCTGGCCTCCTCAGGGTAAATTAATTTTTTGGGTGGAGAATGTTCTTTGCAATATGTTGGGGGGAGCCCCAGAGCCCATGGCCAGTGGTCCTGGCTGGGGCTGAAGTGGCTGGGGTCAGAGCCCGACCTCTACTTGCATCTAGGCCCTGGGCAAGGTCACCGGCCTCCCTGGACCTCCATTTCCCTGTCTTTGAAATGGTGCTGGGGAGGACACTAAGTACCCTCCAGGGTGTGGTGAGGGTGGACGGGTGCCGCCGGTTGAGGGCCTGAGAGAGGCGAATTCTGACCCTCAGCTGACCGTGGTATAAACACTCGCTCCCGGAAGCCTCAGAAAAATTGAAGTGAATACAGCGGGAAAAGCACCTGACCTTCAGAGAGGGGTGACCACCGTGGGCAATTGGCCAGCTGTGCCCAGGCCAAAGAAGGACCCGAGGAAATCTGGCAGAAGTTCCTCAGTGCTGCCAGGAAGCCACAGGGAGGCTGAGGGACCCAGGGAGGCGGTCCTGGAGAGGACACCAGGGGAAGGCCCCCGCCGCCCCCACCCCCGCCGCCTGGGTGAAGGGCCCCCAGGGAACCCACCCTAACGCCTGGTTTGGATCCAGGCCACCCAACTTCTGGGGGAGCCTGGGACCAGGAAGGGGCAGCAGCAGTGGCCCCCGGAGAAGCAAACGCCTGTTGTAAAACACTTGGCTTTGGGTTGTATTACAAGAAGTGGGAGGGGCCACTCTCTCCGGTCACAGTGACAATTTTGTACCCCAGGGTGCCGTGCTCTGGGCGGCTGGCAGCTGGCCTCCCCTTCTCTCCCTGGCTAATCAATGTCAGCCACAGACCAGGCAGGCTCGGGCTGCTTGCCAGGTCCAACCCAACAGCCACACGACAGTCCTGAGGCTGTAGGCTGTCCCTCCCCAGGACCCGGGCCCCACCCTGCACCCATCGCCCACCCTCCTGTTTAAGACCAGCAGGCCCTGCTATGCTGGGAGGGGGCTGTTAACACAGAACAAGGGGGACAGTGCTGTTCCCCGCCCTCCAAAAGCCACCTTGGCAAGGCATTAGCTAGACATCTTCCAGGTCCCTGAAGGGTCCCCTGTGAAGTCTGCAATGTGCAAACAGCAACCGGCAAATCCCCAGAGACGGGTCCCAGGGAGTCAGCGCGCCGGCCAGATGGACCGCTGTGATGCTGTCACCAACAGGGGGGCGACGAGAGGAGACAGACGGTACCTGCCAGCTGCAAGGTCCAGGGCACCAGGAGCCACCCCAGGATCCGGGAAGCCATGGGGCAGCCAGGAGGGTGCAGGGGGCCCGCCGCGGCCTGCCACCACAGAAGCCGGCTTTGCATCCCGGGCTCCCTGGGTCGATGTCCCTCCTTCCTCTTTAGTTCCCAGGAGGGCACAGCCCACAGCGGCAGCCACAGTTCCCTTTCGTGTTTCACAAGCTCCTCCCTGGTCACCCTTTTGCTTCCTCAAGGCCGCCCTTGGCTACCTCTGGCCATCACCCGGATTTCCTCTCTCACAGTGGGGGTGGCGACAGATGGGAACTCTGGGGCTCGGCTCGTCCAGGCCACACAGGCAGGAGCAGAGCTGGGGTGGGACTCAGGCCTCCCCAGGAGGCTTCCGCCCTCCTCAGCCCCTCAGCGGGGCCCTGGCCAGGGGACAGCGGGGGCCATAGAGAGGAGGTAACCGGGTTTCCGTGGGTGACCTCAGGTCAGGGTAGCACCTCATTTCTGAAACACTTTTCAAACAACCACAAGCATGTCCACAAGAACTTCCCCTTTGAATCCGGAATCCTTGATAATGTGCTACTGAGGAGTGGGCTTTTTGGTGGGGGTGTGAGTGGTTGGGGAGATAGGGGGCTGGTGGAGGAGCGGCAGGCTGCGAGAGTTAGGGGACAGCCCCACGTTCTCAGCTGTGGACAAGGCCCAGCATCTGCTGGGGCTGAAAGGCAGGCTGCTGTCCTTAGCCCAGGGAGGGCCTCTGGGGCCTCTGGCAGAGGCCCGGGGGATGCCTCCCTGTGGCTTCACTCCATCCCCCCAACCGTGAGACTCCCCGCTACTTCCCCCACCGCAGCCCATTGTAGTCTCTGGCCTGGCCACAGAGAAAGGTTGCTGCCTGGGTCCCCTCCCCCAGCAGACTGGGAGGCCTGCCCCCTTGGCACCCTGGAGCCACTGCTGGGCTGGATGGGGTGGGCATCTAGAGTGGCAGAGGGAAGCGACCCAGGGTGGGGTGCGTGGGTATGGGATGAAGTTGGCCTCCGAGTGCACTGTGCCACCCGCCAATGCTCACCTCCATCAGCGCCCACCAACCCCCGGAGAAGAGGCTGCTCTCAACTGCACAAAGGAGACTGTACACACGAGGAGCTGAAGCAAGTTGCCCAAGACCACGGCAGATGGAGGGGCCGGAATCCAAGGCCAGGCTGCGAGGTGCCACGGCCTCCTCCACCCCCCCCCCCCCCCCCGCTGTCCCTGAACACAGCTGGGTCTCCTGGCTGCAGCCCCCAGGATGTCACAGCAGGGCCCTGCCAGGGCTTTGCCCCCATGCGTTCCCCGTGGCCACTTTGCACGTGATCCATGACAGCCCAAAGGTGCTTCCCGCCAACACCAGGAGCACGGGAGGATGGCAGGCAGGAGCAGGGGACCCCCAGGAGAGGAAGACGGATGAAGGCGAGACGTTCCAGCGCACGAGGGCGGGCCGGGACCCGGCGGTATTGACTGTTGATCCATCACTGTGATACATGATCGCGTGTGTCACAGCGAGACACAGATAATCTGCTTCCTGCTGCTCCCCAGCTCCTGGGGGGAGCAGGTTGTCTAAGTACCTCGATGCCATGGTGATAGACGTCATGTTAATGCCGCGGCGCGCAGAGGGAGCGTTTTAAAGGTACCGGTCTGTGCCTCTGCAAGTCTCGTTACAACTTGGCACCGGGAGATGGCTGAGTGCCAGGCTGCATGAACACGGAACCCTGCTCCTCTAACCCTGGCAGTGCCCCCGCACCTGCCCAGGTGCCAGCTTGCTGCTCCTGCCTGTCGCTGGAGTGCTCTACCTCCCAGGCGGACACGCGGCAGCCTGGTCAGCCGAGCTCCTGGGGACCTTGACCTCCTGGGCACCGGGGTCCCACCTCCTTCACCTCCCATGTGTCTTCATACTGGTGACGGCTTTGCACGGATGACTGAGCATAAGATGTGGGGAAGCATCTCCCTCCCCGGCTTGCAGTGAAGGGGCTGCCTGTCCAGCGCGGGCACACGGGAGGCTCCCGCCTGACTGTGATGGGCTGGCTGGCCTCCAGGTGGGGCAGGAGGAGGCCCACACCACAGCAGGCAGGCCATGGGCGACAGAGCACAAATATACCTGCAGAGGGAAGGCTCAAGTCCTGAGTTTCTGAGCCACTCGGCAGCCACATGGCCTCTTGGAGAGTGGCAGGGGCTGGCCTAGGAAAGAAGCCCCAACTAGCCCAGGCTGTGGGCCAGGGACTCAGGTCTCCCTGGTTGGCCACAGGAACCAGGATGACGGAAATAAAACCTTGGCACAACAGAAACTCAACTTCCCACCGTCTTTTACCCAAGGGCTGCCAAGCAGGGACAAGCTGGGCCAGCTTCGTCTCCTCTCCTCCCCTGTGACCTCGCAGAGCTGTGAATTCGCAGATCAGAGGCCCAGAAACTGAGGAGGAGCAGAGAGAGAAACAGGCTGTGTGGATCCCCGCTGTCACAGAGTAGGCGAGGTCACAGACAGCACCTCTCCACTGCTGGCTTGGGTCCAGTTGTCTGTCCTTCACACTGGGCACGGCACTGGCCTCCCAGCAGGATGCACAAAGGGAAGGCCCTGGCGTGGAGGAGCCCCTGTCTAGAGGGGACAGAGATGATCCCAGCCCAATTTAGTAATGGAGGGCACCGGGGGACAGCATCTAAATGCCACATACTGCTCAAGCACTTTTGTTTTGTTTTGTTTTTTGGTACCAGGGATTGAACCCAGATGTGCTAAACCATGGAGCCACATCCCAGCACCCCCACCTTTATTTTATTTATTTTTTTGTGGTGCTGAGGATCAAACCTGGTGCCTTACACAAGCTAGGAGAGCGCTCTTCCACTGAGCCACAACCCCAGCCCCCCCCCCAGCTCTTTTATTATATTTTATTTTATTTTTAATTTTTAATATTTTTTAGCTGTCAATGGACCTTGATTTTATTGATTTTTATGTGGTGCTGAGAATCGAACCCAGTGCCTCACACATGCCAGGCAAGTGCTCTACCACGGAGCCACATCCCCAGCTCTCTATTTTATTTAGAGACAGGGTCTCACTGAGTTGCTTAGGGCCCTGCTAAGTTGCTGAGGCTGGCTTTGAACTCATGATCCTCCTGCCTCAGCCTCCCAAACGCCTGGGATTGCAGACGTGCTCCACCGAGCCCGCTTGTTCGAGCACTTTCCGTCTCTTAATCAACTTAGCCCTCGCTGCAGCCCCGAGGTGGGCACTCCAGCCTCTTCTGTTTTACACGTGAGGAAGACGAGGCACAGGCGTAAACTAACTGTTAACCACCACTTTGGTCCGGCTCAGTGGGAGAGGGATACACAGGACACCGAGGGACACCAGGGGAAAGAGGGAATGACCCAGGGCAAGGGAGAGAGGGGCCCAGGCGGGCTTCATGGAGGAGGTGGCAGCCCTGAAGGAGAAGGAAGTTGAGTGGGACTGGGGGGAGCACGGGTGTCCTCCTGAAGTCCCCAGCGGCCTCCTCTGCTCTCAAACTAAGACTTTTCCCACAGGACCACCACTGCTGGCCTCTCCCTGTCCGGCTTAGTTCCAGGGACGTCCATTTGTGGGGGCGCCTTCTGTGTGCCAGTGGCGGGGTACAGAACAGCCATCTCTGGAGGGAAACCGAGGCCACCCAGACACGACTTCCAAATGCCTGAGAGAGGGCCGCAGAGGCCCCACCCGGGCTGGGCTCCCGGGGCTTCCTCTTCAGTGCACAGGAAGCAGAAGTGGGGGCTGGGCCCTCCCCCCCAGCTTGGCTTCGGAAGTCTCCTCTTCCCCTCCCAGACACAGCCCCAGAGCCATCAGAAGACCCGGCCTGGTGGCTGAGACAGAGGGATCCTGTCCTCAGGTCCTGGGCCTCTCTGCGGAGGGCCTCAAGGTAACACCCTGGTTCCTTCCCTCCCAAGTGCCCTAGAGTGGAGAAGGCAGCCGCCCCTGTCCTCCGGGAGCGCTCCCTCTCGTCCCACCCAGCTGCCCTGCAGGTAGGTGGTCCTGACCCTCCTGAGCCGAACACTAGGCCACAGACCAGGCGGAGAGCCAGCTGTGACTCCAGGAAAGGACACCAGCCTAAGCTGAGCCCACTGACAGTGGGTAACCTCCTTTCTTGGGAGGGGGTGAGCTCTCTGTCACTAGAGGCCAGCAAACCTCGCTGGAGGCCGTTGCCCTGAACACGGATGGGAGATTCCTGCCCTGGCCGATCCCCGAGTCCTCCTCCGGTCAGGCCGCCCTGCACTTCTGGCTGTTTCTTAGGCGTCGTTCATGTCAGAGGAGTTCTAGGAGCTGTCCCGTCCTCACAGAAACCTTGTGTGGAAGGTGTTGTCATCGCCCTTAACTGACAGAAAAGGAGACGGAAGTTCAGAGAACACAGGCCACTTGCCCAAGGAGGACACAGCAGGACAGGGACTCCGGCTCCTGCGACTGTGCTGCCCACTGTGTGCCCCGGCAGCTCACGATTCTCAGTCAGGGCTGCCATCACAGCCCTCCTTCACAGACTTAGTGATGGACCGGAGTACAGCAAAGGAGGACACTGGAGGCCAGAGATCAGAGGCCCGTCCCGGAGCAGAGTCCAGGGTTTCCCCACAGACACCAGCGGGCGGTTAGACAAGCCTTTGGCCTCTAGGGCTGCTGTTGCCCCGCCCCCAATCCGGCCACACTAATGTCCATCCTGACCATCTGGACACAAACTACTGAGGTGGCCCCTTGTTAACACTCATTCCATGGGCACCATACACTTGGCGGGATTCGAGCCCTTGACACAGGTGTGTCCTGGTAAAAATGACGCCAGTGGAGAGGCTAATTGCTGGAGGACCCCAAGGTGCCCATGCCAGAGCCACCTGTCCTGCCCTTGTGCCCCCACCTCCTCCTGGCCAGCTGGGCAGCCCTAGGGTTGTCTTGTGCCGATGTCGCCACCTGGTGGTTGACATGGGAATGCCCTCACCAGAAATTTCCTGCACTTGTTCCTTCCTCCCCCTCTAGGGGTTCTGGGTTGCCAAGGTCCCCACCCTGCAGGTCAGGCCCAGGGCTTGAATGGCATCAGGACCGTGCAGCTGGGGACGGGCAGGCAGGCCCGGAATGTGCATGGGAGGGGGGCTGCGGGGCACAGGGTGGCGGCAGGTGGCCCCTCCAATGCCCTGACACACTTCCCTGGCACTGCCAGCCTCTAGCTCCCTCATGCACCCTGCTCTGTGGGGAGCGCCGCGTGATCTCTTCCAGCAGACCCGCATCGGAGCCGCTTACCAGCCGCCAAGCAATCCAGGCCCGTCCTTTGTGGGCACAACTGGGGACTTTCTGGGCAGGATTCCCCAGGGCGGGCTCAGCCAATTAAGGAAATCATTAGCCTCCTCTGAGGCTGGCTTATGTTTGTCAGCCAGGGTTCTCTGGTTCCTTGGGACGGAGAGTGTGCTTGGCGGGGGACAGTGACTAACTGCAGATTCCTGACTCCACCTCAGAGATTCCACTCCACTAGGCTTGGGGGTGCTGTCAGGAGCCTGCATCTTAAGATCCTGGTCCTCACACTTAAGAACCTGTCCCAAGCCCTCCTGAATCTTGAACAGGTGTGGTCCTCCCCGCCCCCTTCTCCTCCCTGGGAAGATCAGCAGGTAGAGCTAGAATTCAGAGGGTGCCCACTGAGGTTTGCAACCCGGCCTTGTCTCCCAGCCTCCAGGGGGTCATCTGCCTACCAATGAAACACGGGGCAAAATGTCACCTTGTAAGAGTTGAAGTCACAGAGGTGAAAGCAGCTGATGAGAACAAGGTATTTGCCAGACACGATGGCCCAACCTGCCATCCCAGGCACTCGAGAGGCTGAGGCAGGAGGATCACAAGTGGAAGGCCAGTCTTGGCAGGTTAGCAAGACCCTGTCTCAAAATAAAAGATTTTAAAAGGACTGGAGTTGTAGCTCAGTTGTAGAGCACACGCCCATCATGCTCAGGGCCCCGGGTGCAATCTCTAGTTCTGAAGGGGAAAAAGAACAAGGTCTCGACAGAAAGAGAATGCTCTGCCTTCATCTTAGTCAGTCTGTCCCTGGTGCAAGTCTCTTTAGGAGGGGGCAGGAGGACAAGGCACCGAGAACAACCCAGAGTCCAGCAAGGAGAGATGCAGGGGGCGTAGACCCGAGAGTGTGGCGTTGACCGAGTGGCAGGAGAAGGGTGGCCTGGGAGGAGGGGAAGGCAAGGGGGCCCTCCAGGTACCACCCCACTTGCCAGGGCAGGTGGAGGCCGGCCTTGGAGCTGGCCCCTGCTGGGGTTCCAGAGGTGTGGTGCAGGGACTGGCAGCAGCCGCAGCCCTGGGGACTGCCTCCACCTCAGCCTCCTGCCTCAGGAGGGCCCGTCCTCCTCTCTCCTCTCGGCCGCTCACTTTTTCTTCCATTGTGCTGTGGCTGGGCCTGCTCCGCCATCCCCAGGGCTGGGGAGGCTAATGACATGACTTGAAGTCCTGGGTCAAAGTCACAAGGCCTTGGATCCCAAGATTGCCAGGAACTCGGGCCAGCACCTGTACTCCCTGCAGGGGTCCTGATACTCCCTGCAGGGGTCCACAAGGAACTTCGGGTCACTTGTTTGCTCATAAACCAACCTCTGCGGGGGACTCTCTGTGCCAGGCCCTGCCTGGGAGCCTGAGGCGTGGCCTGCCACAGAATCTCAGGCCAAGGCGGTCTCAAGCCTCCTTCCAAGCTCCAGAGGGGCTGTGAGAGGCTGAGGAGCCCGGGAGCCAGCGGGCAGCCTCTCCTCCCCTGAGCCTCCCCCCAGATCCACAGTCAGATGAAGAAAACCATTTACTGTTTCTGCTCAAAAATGACTGGTACTGCAGCTTCCCATCGATTTCTCCTGCCTTCATTTCACACACAGAGATTCGCAGCGCTCCCAGCCGAGCAGCTTCCTGGCCGCTCCGGGCAGCCCGGCACCTTCCGCGACATGATTTCTGAGAGGAAGGGCCTTCTCCAGAGGATAGCTCGTTTGGAAGCTGGAGACTTCCTGCCCTCCTGGGACGGGAGCTCTCATTCTCTAGAAAAGGCTCCACAGGCTGAAGAGATGCGGTGGTCTTTCGAGGAGCCGGAGTCTCCAAGGGACAGGCCAAGCGACAATGACCATGGTCCATCCGGACAGGAAAAGAGGAAGGAAAAAATCCGCCGTGCCCAGCCCTTTGGCTCTCAGTGCCACGGTGCTTCCCCACAGGTCACAGCCCCTGAATCCAGCTCAGCTGCGACTGGCTCCCATGTGGTGTCCTGTGGCAGCCTTCGGGGGTGTCCGCCCTCCCAGCCTACCAGGAGCTCTCTGTAGCCTCCTGTCCCCGCAGCTCCTCACCTGCTCCAGCGGCAGCCCCCTTCCTGGGTGACAGCTCCTCCAACTTTGCAGGTGCCCGGGCTCAAGCACGTCTCACTGAATGAATGAGGAACAGGGAGAAGAGTCCCCAGAGGAGCACTGTCCCTTAACGCACAGGGGGAGTGCACCTCGGGGGATTCTAGCTAAAGCAATAAGTGCTAAGGAGGCCTCTGGTCACATGGCGGCTAGTGGGTGTCTGAGTCTGAAAGCACGAAGCCAGCCCTGCACAGGAGAGCACGGTGCCGCAGAGCTGTCCCAGGAGGGCGTGGGCCTCAGATCTGCTCTCCCTCAGGTGTTAAAGGGGCGCCCCATGGCCAGCCCTGGGCTGAGTACCAAGACCCTGCTCCTGAGCCTCTCTCACCCTCCCTGCCGGGTCGGGGCCTCCCCACCCACAGATATTGCTGAGTCCTGCCCAGGACACAGGGGCAGAAACCAAGGGGGAAGGAAGGGATGTGAGGGAGGGGTTGGGGGAGGGGTGGCGACAGGCAGCACCAAGGGGCTGTGGGCACAGCTCCGTGCAGAGCTCTTGCCCAGAATGCACAAGGCCCTGAGTTCCATCCCCAGCACCAAAGAAGGACCAGAGGGCGGGGCAGGACCCTAGGCTGCTTGGGGAACAGGAACGGGGCTGGTCACCTGCCCACCTTCCCTGGTGTCCAGCTGGGATCTGACCAGGACAGAGGCCGGAGAGAACACGGCCCCTCCCTCATTCTGGACAGATGCCTCCTAGGGTCCTCTTGGGTCCCCCTCTTCCTCGGAGGTGGGGTTGGGGCCAAGCATCTGTAGGGGACCCCATGCCCTGCCACTTCTCTGTTCCCAGAAGTCATCCTTCCCCTGAGGACCTGGGTGGCCTTAGACTGTGATGCTGATGGCTATGTACCACATGGGAAGTCCCTCCTGCCCCACAGAGTGCCGGTCAGGTGGCCCCCAGAGAGAGGGGCTGCTTTGGAAGACCCCTTCCTGGTGCCCCATCCTGCAGCCAGCCGCTTGCTTGACCAGCGGAGACTGTGGGCCAGTCATTGTGATTCACAAAAAGGCATGATCGGGCTGCAGGCTCTGGCACCCACTCTGTGAAGAAGTGGAGGTAGAGGGAGAACACGCCCCTACTTACTGTGGCCTCCCAAGGTGCAGAAGCTGCATGTGGGGTGCACATCAGGAAAAGATGGGGCAAGGGGAACGAGGACCGGCAGGTGCTAAGGGCCGCTGGCCTTCGGGCTCTTTAGACACACGATCTCAGGATTTGGAACCCGGTGGCTCTGGCCCCCAGGCCTGTCTCTTTTTCATATCTTCCTGTTTGTACTACCGGGGAGGTTGGTCATCGTGCCAGGCTAGCTTTGTGGGGTTAGAGGTTCACACAGTGCCAAGGTACCTTTCATTGAAAACCCAAGGCACAGTTACCAAACCGAAATTAGGCCTGGAAGCCACGGGTGCTCTTTCACTGAGCCACATTCCCAGCCCTTCTAATTTTTTCCTTTTTTTTTTTTTGGCAGAAGAGGGAGTAACCAGGGATTGAACCCAGAGGCACTCAGCCACTGAGCCACATCCCCAGCCCTATTTTGTATTTTAGTTAGAGACAGGGTCTCACTGAGTTGCTTAGTGCCTCGCTTGATCCTCCTGCCTCAGTCTCCCCAGCCGCTGGGATTACAGGCGTGTGCCCCTGCACCTGGTTATTTTTTTCTTTTGAGACAGGGTCTCACTGAGTTGCTTAGGGTCTTGCTAAGTTGATGAGGCTGACTTTGAACTTGTGATCCTCTTGCCTCAGCCTCCCAAATCACTGGGATTACAGGTGTGCACCACTGCACCTGGTTCCCTGTGTTTTTCTACAACAAGGGATTTCATAAAGCTTTATTCCATGGAGATAATAAAAACGTTCATCAAGTTTCTTTTGTAGGAGCAGTAAGAATTCAAGGCATGGTGTGTTAGGTTTTCTCATGTGGCAACTACTCTTAAATGCACCTCACACAGGCCCCATTCATTACCCAGTGTAGCTTTGATGTTCTCAGTGCAGGAGCCTATTATAGTTTTATGTGATCTTTGTTGATGTCGGTATTTCATGCTAAATTACAAAAATTTTAAATCCACTGAATCTGTTGGATTCATTCATTCATTCTTTCTCTTTTTAAAATAGGGATTGAACCCAGGGGCACTCTGCCACTGAGCTACATTCCCAGTCCTTTTTATTTTTCAAGACAGGGTCAAAGTAAATTTCCCAAGCTGGCCTTGAACTTTCAGTCCTCCTGCCTGGGCCTCTCAAGTTGCTGGGATTACAGGTGTGCAGGATTCATTCTTCTTCATTCATGGGTAGGAATGTTCCCGGAAGCCATCTGTGCCCTCAGACAGCCAGGAATAACTAAACTACGCGTGGATGAAACTTCGAGTCACATAATATATCCCACAGACCCAAGCTAAGTGCATACCCAAATCAATTCCCCCCCAAATATGGCCATTCCAACATCACTCAGTTGGATAGGAGGTAGGAAGGGGGGGGAATCAAAACAGAAAGAGACTGAGCCAAATGAGGCTAAAAAGTGTCACGTTTGCAAACTTTACAGACATGTAGGCCCATGTGAATACACTGCAATTACATGTTGCAAGTCAGGGATGAAAGAAAGAAAAGAGAATGGGGGAGGGGGAGAGAAAGGTGAATTGATTTTCCTGGTTTTGCAGGCACACAGAAGCAGGTGGAGTGTGGGGACCACTCCTTGACCATTCCAGAGAAAATGCCCAAACTCCTGCTAGTTTCTTACCTCACTCAGGAGACCTAGGTGAGGGGGTGGCCTCTCCATTTAGGATCCTGAGTCTTGATTCGGAGGCAGGAGATCTGGGTCAGAGGCCCAGCCTTGCTACTCCCTAACTGTGAGACCTTGGGCAAGTTGTGCTGGTCTTCTGAATGTCCATCACCCTCCTCATCAGCAAGGTGAGGATAGAATAGTTCATATTCCTGCAGCAAAAGTGCCCTGTGAACTATAAGAGGCCACAGGTTTGGATGGAGTTGTTCTCAGGGGCAAGGAGACCAGCCCTATACGGGCAATCCTGCCACCTCAGGTTCTGCTGAAGGGTCCCTGGAGCTCACCTACCTCCCCAGGCATGGAGAAGGGGTAGCATTTCTGAACCAGGATTCTGAGCCAAACTCCAAACTGGACTGCGGCTCACCAGCAAGCCAGGCCCCAGCATGCCTGTTGCCCTGGCCAAGCCTGCCCTTGCACACCTGGGCACTCTGCTGGGCAGGCCAGGGTCGCCTCCGTAGCCAGGCAGGGGAAGGAGCCGCTGAGAGGCCTCCCTGCCTTTTCTCTTCCAAGCCTGATGAATGACAAGACTCCTCCTCCCGCTCCGGAGAACTCCAGCCCGCACTTTGCCTCCAACCCAACCCGCCTCCTCTCCATCCTGGCATCAAACGTCTGTTTGATCAGCTTTTCATCCATTTTCTGAAAACGTGGCCATTGAGGGATGTTCTGAATCTTGCAGAATTATACGTGCTGCATCCCGGCCATCTATCAGTGCAGCCAAGAACCTCACGCTGGGTGAACGCCCTGCTCCCTGCCAGCCTCTCATCACGCCCGCCCCCGGGGCTCCCGACTCTCCCCTCTGCCCCAGCCACCCGGAGGGGACCAGGGTCAGGGCGCGCTCTGGGCCGCGGGTCAGGAGAAGCGCCCGCAGGTCCCGGCCGGGCGGAGATCGGGTGCCCCCTGGAGGTCGCTTCGCTGGGTGGGGGCGGATCGGATCTTGGAGAATAAAGTGGCGTCTCCCCCGCGCCCCCCTCCGCGGCCTCTGACAGTAAAGGAGATTGATTGAGCGCCGCGGAGCGTTCTGCATCGTGTCTTTAGTAATAAGCTTCCTCATTTGGTAGCAAATCCCAGGTTTACCAAGCAGTTTCTCAACCATTTTCTCCCTTGAGTTTTGCAAGAAGCCCTTGGGAGGGATGGGAGCCAGGATCTGAGCAGCTGCACCTCCTCGGGCTGCTCGGGAGAGGAGGCTCAGGGGCTCACGGGGACCTGCGGGCATCAGGGCTGCGGGTGCCAGGATGGACCCTGCCCGGAGCTCAGGATGGAAACCCTGAAACCGTCAGGGCGGAGAAGGAGGCAGAAGAAAACAGGCAGAAACCAAGGGACCGCGAAGGATGTGGGGGTCCGAGGGGAAGGTCAGAGTTCACAAAGAGCATTAAACCCCCAAATCTACACGGAAAAAAGTGAATGAGCCCTTCCCTTCCCCCACAGGGGTCCAGTCCTGCAGGTTCCCGGGCACCTTTGTTGTTCTGACTCTGCAAACATGAAAGCACGCGTCTCAGTCAGAGCTCAGCCAGGGGAGTCAGGACTTGCTTTTAGTGAAAAGGGGACGAGCTGAATCCGGCTCAGCACTGTGTCCTTTACGCTCCAAGGCGTCCTGTCGTCCCCACAGACCTAAAGCAGTGAGATGTGCCTTGGGCTCACAGGCTGACTGGCGGGCTTGGCTGGCAGGTGGCCCCTCGAGGAGCTCCGCTCTGACCTCAGGAGGACAGGGGTCCCTGCAGGAAAAGCAAGAGGCTGTTCCTGGGGGTTGGGGGTGCTGGGCAGGCCAACGGTATGGAGCCAGCCCAGTCACCTCCCTCCTGCTTCCCCCAGGAGCTTGCTTCACCACCAACAGCTGCTGGGACATTGCTAGAAGGGGTGGGGGCAGCCAAGGGCTTCCCTAGCAAGGGCGGGTCCATGATTCTCTCTGCCAAGTGGCAACTCAGCTTACTTTCCCCAGGCTGGGACTGGGACAGAGATAGGAGAGGAAGGGCAGCCCTGCCCTCAGTCTGGGGGCACAGCTGAGGACAACCAAGGGCTGCCGGGCCACCAGCAAGCCCCGGGGCTCCAGCTTGCTCTGCCCTCCCTAAGACAGTCTTAATAACTGTAGAGGGTTGAATTGTGTTTCCCAAATACATGTCCAAGTCCTAACTGCCCTCCCCCACACCCCTTCCCCTACTGAGCTATGGCCCCAGCCTCTTTTCTTTCTTTCTGTTTAAGAGGAGGAAAGCCAGAGATTTGAAACCCCCTCGAAGCCAGGCTGGGAGCAGCCCTTCCCGAGCTGAGAGTGACAGGAGGGGAAAGAAGGTCACTTTCCTGAGTAAGGCACATACCTTCGGAAAAGTCTGAGAGCGGAGGACAGTTGTCCATAATGCACGACCCTGGGGACTCTGCAGGCCGGGTTCAAACCTCCCCCAGCACCTTCCCCTGGAAGGTCACATTGCTTCACCTCCCGAGCCTCAGTTTACTCATCTGAACAGTTGTGATAATAATCCTGTGCTGGCGAATTTCTTAGGGCTAAAGAGATTCCCCTGTGTGCCTGGCTACTCAGCAAATATTAATAAGGTATTCATCGAAACAGAAGCCTCTTTCTGATAGAAAACTCTAAAATGATGAAATTAGGGTTAACATCCTTAAAATTAGATGTTACAATTTTCTTATTTATCTGGAACCATTAAAATTACTTCCTTTCCTCCTGTACCTTTATTTTTATAAGGTGCTGAGAATTGAACCCAGTGCCTCACACATGGCTAGGCAAGGACTCTACCACTGAGCTATGACCCCAGCCCCTTTTTTTTCTTTCTTTTTATGATGCTGTGAATGGAACCCAGGGCCTTGGGCTCACTAGGGAAGTCCTTCACCACTGAACCACACCGCCAGCCATTTTTATTGTATTTTGAGACAAGGTCTCACTAAGTTGCTAAGGCTGGCCTTGAACTTGCCATCCTCCTGCCTCAGCCTCACTGTACCAGCACATCTGGAAGTTCTCTGGGTTTTGACAATTGCACACAGTCATGTGGCCACAACCACAGTAGTCAAGGTCCAGAACATTCCATTACCCACCCTCAAATTCCCCGCGCTGCCCTTGGCAACCACTGGTGGGCTTCTGAGCCTGAGTTCCTTCCTTCCTTTAGCACGAAGGTCCCGTGTTCATCCATATCGCTGCGGGAACCAGCACGGGCTTCCTTTTAGTTGCTGTCTTTCAGTGTCCTCTGTGTGGATGGCCACAATGCCATCATCTGTCCACCAGGTGAAGGACAAGGGCTCTTTCCAGGTCTGGGTGATTGTGAACAAAGTTCTACAACATTCACAAACAGGTTTTCCACTTCTCTGAGTCTCCATCAGGTTCCCATGGACTTGCTCAGAGCTTTGGTTGGGGAGGACAGCACAGCTGGGCTCTCTCGGGCCCTGAGCCACGGGGCAAGGCCTGGCTAGCCAGGCAGCAAGCACTGGCTGACAGCTGGGTCCCCTCCCAACTGGGCCTCTCTCCCCAAGCTCATGGAGGGAGGTAAAACTGTTGTTTTGGTTTCATCTCCTTTTATTTTCACTAATATTGAGAAGTGCCAAGAGCAGAGAAAGAGGGGAAGATGGATCATAAAAGGCCTCCGTGGTCCTCAAACTGGATGACCAAACCCTGAATAACTGGGAATCGACTGCATGAAAAAAAGACTTTAAAAAATGCTAATTATATTCTGTGTTTTTTTTTTTTCCCTTCTGTCATGAGCATTATACTCATTTCTACCCTGCCCTGAACATAACAGCAGAGGGGATTTCTAAGGCATAGAGGGCCTGGCCCTGAATGAGCTAGGTGAACCGTCACTCCTGGGTGACACAGTGACACTGCAATGTCCCCAACAAGGAGCTATGGTCAGCTTGACATGGCCCCAGATTGCTGCTGAAAGCCGTGGCTGCCCCCCCCCCCATTACCCTAAGCCCTTCCTCTGACCCAATGTGGCCTGGCACCTTGTCCCAGCACTGCCATTCCCAAAGCGGTCCTGAGGGCTAGAAGCGTCTGCGAAACTGTGTCACCCAGGGCTTTCCAGAGGAGCAGAGGACAGGGAGAGGGAGGGATTTTATACGGAACTGGCTCACGCAGTCAGGGAGGCTGCGAAGTCCCAGGATCTGCAGTGGGCAAGCTGGAGACCCAGAGGAGCCCTCCGTGTGGCCAACAGACAGCGCGGACGCTTTCATTCCTTTTGTTCCCTCTTCAGGCCTTGGAGGATGGGACAAGACCCACCCACATTGAGGAGGCCTTCGGCGACTCCAATGTTAATCTCACCCAGAAACAGTTCATCTCACTCAGACACACCCAGAATGATGTTTAGCCAAATATCTGGGTACCCATGGCCCAGGCAAGTTCATGCACAACATGATCCATCACAGAAAGTACAACAGGCGCCATCAAGCCACCATGCTGCTGGCTCTTCTGTCCAACTGTCCTCCCAGGGGGTGGCACAGGAACCCTGCACTGGTGGGAGGTCCTGGGTCATGTGAAGGTGCCCACAAGCCACTTCCTTGCCGTGGGGAAAGGACACTGCTGAATCCTGCCAGGAAGAAACAGGGGTTCCTGACACCGACCTCAGAGGCAGGGCCTCATCCCCTCTAGGTTCAGCAAGGACAGTGACAAGGGGGCACTCTGGACCCACAAAATACTTCAATTTCTTTTAAAATCAAAAGGAAAAATGGTCTGTAGCCAGCCCAGCCTGGTTACAGTTATCTTTATGTTAATGCAGCCATGACATGTAAGTTGGGGAGGAAGGAAGCTGTTCATTCAGACACGGCTCTGCTGGGTGGAAGGTGGACACCCTTGCTGGCTGGTGGCTTCCCTCGCCCTGAGGCTCAGCTCTGCACTCTGCCACTGCAGGTCCCTAGCAGGGATCCCAGGGTCCTTAAAAGTCACTGTCACCATGTAATTATCCATTTTTTTCTTCATGGAGGAAGGGCCCCATCACAGTCAGAAAGTGGCCTTGCCCATGGCTCCCCCTAACTGGCCGGGTCTGCACAGCCGGCCACCACTTCCTCAGGCCTGGCTGCGGGCACCGTTTGCGGGTCATGCTGTAGGCCACCTGGCCAGGCCGGGGAGGAGGGTAATGGTCAGGCAATGACGGGCTCCTGTCAGCTGAAACTCTTTGCACCTGGCCGTGGTGTCATCTCCACCTGTGTTCTGCCACAGCCTCCTCCTCAGTGCTGTGCTCCAGCCCTGGTGCTGCTGGGCCTGGAGGTGACACCCGCACCCTCCCTGCTCACAGCTTCTCATGGCTTTATTAGATTTCACCTCCTCAGGGGGCCTCTCCAGGCCACCCGTCTGCCACGGGCTTTCCGAGCTCTCTGCTCCCTGCCCCGCACGTTCCCCTCCTTGTCACCTAGCGCCCTGATTTATCTTTACCTTGTTTTGTGTCCACCTCTTTGTGCTAACCGGAAGCTCGACGTGAGCAGGGAGTTTGGTTTCTTCGCTGCTGGACCTGGTGCCTCCACAGTGCCAACTCGAACGAGTCCCCACCAGCACTTGGCCCCGTGACTGTGTCCTCCCTGAGCCTTCGCTGGAGGATGTGGCCTCAGCGACTCTCCTGGGGGAAACCCTCCCAGATCAGGTCCAGCATAAGAAAATGTGCAAATGCGGGTGACTTCTCCCTTCCTAAAAAACAGCCACAAACACCCATGGAACCTCCTTTTGGGTGCTATCAACTTTCTAACCGTTTTGCCATTTCTCTGACCCTCCTTTTAGCAAAACCTTTGGAAAGACTGTCACCTCCTTTTTTTCTGTCCCCCAGAACCCCTCGGTGCAGCTCTCACCACCCCCTCACTGGAGCACTCCTGCCAAGGTCCCAGGAAGATGGCGTTGGAACCTGGTGGCTTGTCCCAGGCCACAACCCACTTGACTTTCGGCCACATTAGTTCAGGGATCCCCTGTTGAATCTGGGTGCCCGGCCTCACCCTCCTGGCCTCCCCTCTCCCCTGGCTGCTCCTCCTTTGCTGGCTGCTGTCACCCCATCTAAAATTGGCCCTACCAGGCCCTACCTCCTCGAGCCCCTCTCCTCTCCGCCCACACTCGTGCCCAGGCCATCTCATCTGACTCTGGCTACTCTACCAGGGCTGGGGCTCCCAACCGTGTGCCTGGCCCAGCCCTCGCCTTGCCCCAGGTCGGCCACCCAGCGTCCTGCTCGGAATCTGCACACAGGTCAGGGCTCCTCAGACCTGGTGCTCAAGCCCGCAGTCCCTGCCCTCCCCTCTGCTCTGCAGATGCACAGGAAAGTCGCCTGCCCTTCTGTTTCTCACATCCCACGCCTGCTGTGCCAGCGAATCCATTCATCTCCTCACGTGCCTTCGCTGCGGCCCCTCTGCCAGGCAGTCCCTCTGCCGGGCCAGCCGTTGCTCTCCTGGTTCACTGTAATGACCCTAGGTGGTCTCTTCCCCCGTCTTCCCCCTCCCTTCTCACCACTAGCCAGTCCCCCACAGCGCAGCCAGAGGGACTCCTGCACTGGGAGTCAGGGGACACAGTCTGGCTCAGGACCTGAAGCAGCCTCATGTTAAGTAGCAGAGAAGCCAAAGTCCTTCTGACAGCGGGGAGACCCTCCCTGCTCCGACCCCCCCTTCCCTCCATGCCATCTCCTCAGCTGGGTTACAAAACGCAGGGCCGACTGCCTCGGGCCCTGGCATTGGCTACTCCCTCTGTCTGGAATGTTCTCTACCCCAAATCTGCAAAGCTCCCTTCCTACCTCTAAAGTCTGTTTTAAAGGTTTAAAACAGGTCCCCTCGGGGTCACACTCTGGACAGGCAGGGTTTTGTCCCTTTGGATTAACTGAGAAATCCGTGCTCCAGGAAATGCACCCCAGCTTCGGCTCCCTGCACCCTTCCTGTGGATGGCAGGTGGGGACAGTCGCTTCCTGATGGACATCCAGCACTGACCGCAAACCACAGAAGAATGCACACTCGAGCCAGGGCGAAGCCAGGTCAGGAATTTTGAGATATAAAATCAGTTGGGGGCAGATTCTGAAATATTTTTGTTCAAGTGGCTTCGGCCCAGGGCGGAGCCTCTGTGGGGCTTCTTCCCGTCACTGCTGATCACTGCGGAGTCCCTGTCCTCCAGGGCTCCAGGCATTTTGCCCCAAAGTTGATTTCCAAATCTATAGAAAATCCAGAGTCTAGTCAGCTCTCCTGCCTGTGCCCCCCAGGGCCTGTGCTTCAGCAAGTCCCCCCTCGGCCACCTGAAGGGGATGGGCAGTGACCCCCACCCCAGCATGCCTCCATTCCACACAGGTGCCTGGGGAGCCTCGGGCTCCATGACATAAAACTGAAGAGGACAGAGTCCCTGGCTGGAGGGGCCACTGTGGAACGGGTCGGTGGGTAAACCATGGCATCAAGGTGGGGATCTCGTCATGCATCTGAAAGCATGGGCCCACATCAGGGACCTCTGTGTTAGAAAAGCTGCTCTGGGCTGCTGGGCCTCAGGGTGCATCCTGTGATCCCAGAGACTCAGGAGGCCAATGCGGGAGGATTGCAAATTCAAGGCCCTGTTTCCAAATAAAAAAGTAGAAATGGCTGAGAATATAGTACACAGGTAGAACACTTGGGGTCAAAAACCTAAGACCTCAAAAACAAAAATGAAGAAATAAAGCTTTGGTCTGCCTCAGGCATGTTGGGACCCGTGCTGACCACCGGCTGGTGACTACTTACCTCCAGGGCTCTAGGAAGACATGGTGAATGCTGTGGTCTAGCTATGTGCCCCCCAAAAGCTCACATGTGAGACAATGCAGGAAGGTTTAGAGGTGAAATGAGTGGGTTACGAGAGCCTTAACCAGATCAGTGATGAATCCCCTGATGGGATTCACGGAGTGGGTGGTGGCTGAAGGCGGGCAGGGTGTGGCTGAGGAGCTGGGTCCCTGGGACGTGCCTCTGGGGTACAGATTTTGTCTTTGAGCAGAGGTCTCTCCCTGCTTCCTGGTGTGAGGTCTTGAGACTCTTCCCTCCGCCACATTCTTCCACCAAGATGTCCTGCCTCACCTGGAGCCCTGAGGCACAGAGCTGGCTGTCTGCGGAGGAAGCCCTCTGAAACCATGAGCCCCAGTAAACGTTTCCTCCTGAAATTGTCCTTGTATTTGGTCACAGCAGTGAAAAAGCCGACTAAAACAGTGGAGAAGGGGACAGACACCTTAATGTCACAGAGTTGACGTTCTAGTGGGCACTGAGTACTTAACAAAACGCACACATTAACGCAGCGACCCCAGGGAGCAGGAGGTGGAGGGGCGATCATCGGTGGCCGCAGTGGCCTCACCCTCCCCTCACGGAGCCCCTTCTGCACCTGCCCTGGCTGCTCCTGTCATCTTCTTGACTGTGCTCCGGTTTGCATTTCTGTTTTCGTAGAGGCCCAAGTGGATCTGAGACGGCCACCTTGGCTTAGCTGACACAGCCAGGGAACACAGAGGTGCTTGAGCAAGCGGGCCACTGGCTACGCTGGCCCAGGAAGCTCCAGCCACGCTGCTGGTTGATGCCCAGCTCTACGCACTGGCTCTGGGACCGTGGGTGAGTGCGCATCTCTCTGCCTCAGTTGTCCCACCTGTGAGTGAGGACAGACGTGCCCCCTCCTGAGGCTATGATGGTTCTGTGAGTGTGAGCCCCAGCTGCCGGCTCCTGGTACCCACAGCCTGTGGAGCCCTCCCCTGCGTGGGGGGCTTTCTCCTTGAGGCCCCTCCCTCTCTGCCTCCCTCTCTCCCTCTCCTTCTCCCTGACCCCCTCCTGTTCACCTGCTTGCTTTGAAGCCGTACTGTGAACTTGGGAGGGCTCCTTCCCGTCAAGCCTTGAGGTGACAGCAGCCTGGCCCACAGCCTGACTCGGCTTAGTGAGAGACCCCCCGCCAGAGAACCCCTCCAAGCTGCCACCACAGAAATACCGGGCACTAGATGTGTGCTCCCTTAGGCTAAGATTTGGGTGGTTTGTTACCATCAAAAAATAACACATAAAGTGCTCAGTGCAATGCCAGGCTCAGGGCCCGCGCCGACAATGACCAATGAAGGCCACTCTGCATACATGAGGGGGAGTCACCATGCCCAGAAAATTGAGGAGCACACACCTTTCCACCAGGCACTTGGCACGAGGAGCCCTTACCAGTGGACTTGTGTCCACTGCAAAAGTCAAAGTTGAGATATGGTGTCAGTGTCCACTAGAGGAGAAATGGGGTACAGTACACGATCGCTTAAGCCAGAAGGGAAGAGGGACCAAGCCCACACATGTATTTGTTTATATTTAAAAAAGAAAAACCGAAACTTTAAATAAGATCACACAAAGAGGGAGGAAAGGGACAGTGTGTCAGGGGTAGGATCAACTAGACTTCTCCAAAGGTCCTTTGTTCATCAGCTTTGACTTTGGAAACACAATAGATGCTTTATTCAATTACACACAGAGTGGGAGGGACTAGGGTGTTGCCCAGAGGTGGAGGGCTTACCTAGCAGCACAAGGCCCTGGGTTCCATCCCCGGAACCACGGAACAACAAAATCCCAGGCCACAACAAAACTGAAATTTGAAAAAAAAAAAAAAAAAAAATCCCCTAAAAAAAAAAAAAGCCAAAATGAAACAGACATAACCTTGTATACAGCTTGATTACTCAGGAGCTATTTCAAGAGAAATTAATTTGATCATACACCCCAAATGAGATACCCAGCAAACAGATAAAAAGTCAGAGAAACCTTAAATTGTTTTCAGTAATCATAGGGTCAGCAATAATACTGATGTTCTGAAATATATGCTATAAATTAAATATATCTGCTACATATAATAGTACAATGCATAACCTATTATATACATAGATAAAATAAGTATTGATTCATTTCAGAAAGAAATATTTTCAACATGAGAAAAAAGAAGAAACGAATATAAAATCAAAGAAGGTATGTGTCAGCCCTGTCATCCCAAATTTAAGTTGGAAATATAAACATAAGCGTATTATCCATTTTCTCCTTTAAAACAAAACTATTTCCCAATTCCATCCACTGGAAAAACATAGGGACTAATAACCCACCAGTAGCAGAGAACTTAGCTAAAAGATTGTGACCTCTAAATACCATTTTCTACTAAAAGGAAATAGGGCTCCTTAATTGAGGGTTTAGACAAAAACAAAAAGAAAAGAAGGACAAATGAGCCCTTTTAGTTACGCTAAGAGGAAGAAAGTTCTCACAGACCCCTGCGGGTCTCCCTCTGCCTCCTTGCCAGGGTTTGGAAGGGACCCCAAAGGTCGCGTGCTAAAGGTTCCGTCCCCAGCCTGGAGCGCCATGGGGCACCACGGGAGGCAGGGCCTAGGGCAGGAAGCTGTGCCCCTGGAGGAGATCTGAGAGGCCCTTCCCGGCTCCCTCTCTGCCTGCCAGCCGCGGTGGGGTGAGCAGCTTCCTCCATCACTCGTTCACACCCCCCAAAGCAATGGACCAACTGACTACCAACAGAAACCCCTCCAACTATGAACCCAAATAAACCTCTCCCCTTATAAGCAGATATTATGTCGCAGTGATAGAGAGTTGACTGATATATTTTCCTACTTTAGAAAAATATTTGCTGGCTTTTGCCTTCCTCTCTTCTTCAAAAAGCCACAGGCAGATGGGAACAAGGTGGGTTGTTGGGAGCAGCCGTATCCAAGTCCAGTTGTGGGAGTGGGGTCAGGCCCTACACTCAAGGTGAAGGGCAGCCCACAAGGTCGGAAGGTGGCGTCAAGCAGAGGGACTGAAATAGCAGGAGCCAGAGGAAGGAGATACAAACAGGGAAAGGAGGAAAGCCAGGAGGAACCTTGTCATGTGGGATTGGAACTGGAGGTGATGCTACAAATTTATGTATATTTTTAATAGACAGGAGGGGAGAAATGGAAATGCCCTATTATAAGGTTCTTAGATTTTAATTTTTTTAAAATTTGTTCTTTTTAGTTACACATGGCAGTAGAGTGTATTTTGACAAATACATACATGGAGTATAACTTCCCATTCTTATGGTTGTACATGATGTGGAGTTACACTGGCCGTGTATTCATATATGAACACAGGAAAGTTATGTCCAGTTCATTCTAATGTCCTTCCTATTTCCACCCCCTCCCTTCCCTTTATTCCTCTTTGAGGTTCTTAGACTTTTTATGAAGTGGTAGAGTAGCACTTTTAGGTAGACTGTGATAAATTGAAGTTGTATACTGTAAACCTTAAAACAATCATTAAAATAACAAATTATAACTCATAAGCCAACACGTTAGATATAACAGACTCATTAAAAATATTTAGTCGTGGAGCTAGAGTTGTAGCTCAGTGGTAGAGCGCTTGCCTAGCACATGTGAGGAACTGGGTTCGATCCTCAGCACCATATAAAAAATAGATAAATAAAATAAAGGCATTGTGTCCATCTGCAACTAAGCAAGTCTTTAAAATATATTTAGTCATGTGCTTGCTTTGGTAGCACAAATACTAAAATTATAAAGCAATTCATAAATTTTTTTCTTTAAAAATAAAATTATTTCCCAACTCCATTCACTTGAAATGCCTAAAAACTAACAACACACTGGTAATAGAGACCTTATCTAGAAAAGAATGATACAGAGCAGATTAGCATGGGTGACACACAGATTCATGAAGTGCTCCATATTTTTTTTAAAAAAAGTATTCAGTTTCACCAAAAGAAGGCAGAAAAAGAAGAAAAGGGAAACAAGAATAGATAGGACAAATATATAAAATGGGTAATAAGATGTCAGAGTTAAACCTAACCATATCCTAATCACATTAAATATAAATGATCTAAATCTCCAAATTTAAAGGTAGAGACCATCAGATTGGACTTAAAAAACAATACACTATCTATAAGAAACAAATTTCAAGGGCTGAGGATGTAGCTCAATAGTAGAGTCTTGCCTAGCATACCTGAGACCCTGGGTTCAGTCCCCAGTACTACCAAAAAAAAGAAGGTAAGGAAGAAAAGCACTTCAAATTTGAAGACACAATCACAATCAGTTCAAAGCAAAAGGGTAGAAAAGATATATCATGTTATCATTAATCCTCCCCAAATTGCAATGATTTATTAATATCAGACCAAGTAGATATTAGAGCAAACAATATTACCAGGGATGAAGAAAGTAATTTACAAATGATTAAGGGGTCAATTCATTCAAAGGAAATTGCAATCCTAAATATTAATAGTAGAGCTTCAAAATGCTTGAAACAAATTTTATAGAACTGCAAAGAGAGAGAAGTTGATAATTACAGTTGGAAATTTCAATAATTGATATAAAAATGAACAGAAAACTAGAAAATATATAAAAGATTTGAACATTATCAACCACCCTGACCTAACTGACATTCATACTTTACCCAATAATAGCAGCAGGAATACAAACTCTTCTCAAGTTTACACAGAACATTTATCAAGATGGACAATATTCTGAGTCATTCACAAGCCTCAGTACATTTAAAAGGATTCACATCACACAAAGTATGCTTTCTTACAGCAATGGAATTAAATTAGAAATCAATAACAGAAAGATCCCTGAAAATGCCCAAATAATACACTTTTTAAAAGCCTATTTGTCAAAAAAGAAATGAAAAGGAGATTGTAAAGTACTTTGAAGTGACTCAAAATAAAAATTGAAAAGATCAAAATCTCTGGGATTATTAGTTGTAGAATTTTTTTCAAGTGTTCTTTAAAAAAAAAAAAAAAATATATATATATATATATATATATATATATTTTTTTTTTTTTTTTTTAGTTGTGAATGGACACAATATCTTTATTTATTTATTTATTTTTATGTGGTGCTGAGGACCGAACCCAGTGCCTCAAGCATGCAAAGCAAGTACTCTACCACTGAGCCACAACCCTGGTCCCTGCAGTGTTCTTTATCAAGTTGAAGAGCAGTCTATTCTCAGTTTGCTAAGAGTTTTGTTGTTCTTGTTGTTTGTTCAAAGTGATAAATGGATGTTGGATTTTGTCACATGCTTTTTCTGCATCAATTGATATCATCATGTAATTGTTCCTCTTTAGCCTGTTAATAGGCGGGTTACACTAATTGATTTTGTTTATTTTTGCATGTTAGGGGTCGAATCCAGGCCTTGGGCATGTTAGGCAAGAGCTCAGATGGGCATTGATTGATTTTTGAAGAATGAGTCAGCCTTGCACAGTGAGATATCCCCTTTCCTTTCCTACTGACAGAGGCAGACAGGCCTTACTGGACACTCAATCCAGATGATGGCAGGCGCATGGTCTCCAAGTCACTGTATGGAGGAAAGCCCCCACCCGCCACTACCATTCCCATTAGTCAGTTCTGTGGGTGAGAAACGCGTGTCTCTGGGGTGAGGCCATTAGTGTTTTGGGAGTTGTTTGTTACAACAGCTAGCATTTCCTTGCTGCTAGCCTCAAAAATCAGCAATGTATCTTGAAACACGCCTTCTAATAACCATGGAGGACATGGCACCCAGGAGCTGTCTGAACTCATTGGTGATTTCATCTGGAATCAATTCCTGAGTATTGAAAGCCTGAAGTTTACTGACATTTTATATCTACTGTACAAGGACATAAAATTTTTTTTTAATATATATATTTTTTTTAGTTGTAGCTGACACAATACTTTTATTATTTATTTATTTATTTTTATGTGGTGCTGAGGATCGAACCCAGGGCCTCACATGTGCTAGGCGAGCATTCTACCGCTGAGCCACAACCCCGGCCCATAAAAAAAGTTTTAAAAAGTAGATCATTTTGGACCTGATGAAAAATTTGAGTTCAAAACTTGTGGGAGTGATGTAGAGCCCACAGCGGACCATGCTGCTTGCCCCTCCCGCCCCATCACTGTCTGCGGAAGACAGCCCGCCTCACCGTGACGGGCCCAGAAGCCTCCTGGAGGGTGCACTGGCCCTGGCTCTCGGGTCTTTCCATTAGGCCACCGACTGCCCCTCCCTGATTCCCCTGGAAACACCGCCCCAGATGACAGGGACCCCTTTCATGTCACTTGCCATTTCATTCTCTTTGGCCTCTTCTCTGTAGCCAGTGTGCTCAGATGGGAAACAGACATTTAGTGGCTGTATTTTTAAGTGCTGGCCCTCTTCTCCCTCTGATGGAGGGCGTTCCCCAGCTTTCTCCCCTGCACTTGTCTCCTCTCGGAGCAGCAGCGACTGCACTGGGGCTCTGGAAGCGGCTCGGCTCAGGAGCTGGATTTGCAGAACAACCCTCCTCCGTGCGCCTGACTCAAGGCTGGAGGCGCCTGCGGGGAGTCGGCGGCGGCCCTGCCCCCGCGCTTAGCATTCTCGGCATGGAGAGATCCGGAGGCCAGAGCAATTTCATCAGCCTCGGAATTGGCCCACTGTGAGCCTCCTCTCCCCAGACTGTCCTGTACCATAAATAGGCACCACGTGGCCTCCTTTTATGATAAGGTCAGAGGAAACGGGAGCACGGGGAGCGGCCTCGTGGAGAGGGAGCCTTCTTGCCCGGGGCGCATGGAGAGCAAGGAGTGGGGAGCCAGCTCTTGGCCTCCCCAGGCGCCTCCTTTGGCTGCCAGCGATTCCCCGGCTCCCAGCAGCCGCTCTGCCCTCAGCCATCTTTATCACTCCTGATGGGTCTGCAGACCCCCTCCCTCCCCACCTGGCCTTCCCGGGCTTGTGGCTCCCCGGGCTCATTTTCTGATAGAGCTGTCAGTTTTTATTGCTGATAGGAGGAATCATGTTCTCTCTTAGCTGAATGTTAATTGGCCCTTCCCCCCTTTTGTTCTGTTAGTACAGTAAAGCCCGTGTCCCCCCAGCCCAAGGGGAAGGACCTCGGCAGAGAGGCATTCCAGAAAGACGAGGAAGGTGGTTCTTGTTAAAGTGCTAATTGGTAATTGCCAAATCAGAAGCAAAAGAGGGGTGCAAGGAAGGAATTGTGCCTTGCTCATCCACGGCTCCCCGGGAAACGGTCACTGCACTCTGGACTCCCACACTTACGGGCCCCAACAGCAGGCCACCGTGAAATCTGCAGAACTGGGTCAGGGTGAACACGCGTGCACTGAGCCCCACCGAGGTGCCAGGCTCCGAGTCAAGTCTCGGAGACGAAGAGGTGACGGAGACTGAGTTCCAGGAGACAAACTGATAAAAGTGGAATTGGTGGGATGTGTCGGGAGCAGTGGGAGAGGAAAGCTAGGGTACTGTGGGACTCACAGAGGGTCTCTGAAGCCTCCTGGAGAAGCAAAGCTGCAGCTCAGTCTTGTAGGGTAACTAGGAGTCGGCTGGAGGAGCTGGAGGCCAGGACGTTCCAGGTGGAAGGGACAGTTCATGCAAAAAGTCACAGGTGCCATGAAACAGGGTGGTACTCTGGAGGAACAGTGAGAACTTTGATATGGTGGGGGTTGAAGGTCACAGAAAGGGCCACGTCAGGGGAGCTCTGGATGCCCAAGCAGTCTCCCCCACCCCCTACCATAATTCTCATGCACTTAAAAGACAAATGAACGGCCTTACTGAGATATTAGTAAGACCATATGCTGGGTGTAGTTCAGTGGTAGAGTGCTTGCCTGGCATGCACGAGACCTTGGGCTGCATCCCCAGCAACACATACACACACACACACACATACTCACACACAAGCTTCAGACCATAAAACAATAAAATGTACTGACTTGAAGTGTACAATCTGATGTTTTTAGTTTACTACAGAATTGTGCACCTGTAACCCATAATTAACTTTAGGGCATCCCCAAAAGAAACCTGAGCAGGATTTTTGACAGGGGCAGGGCCTGACCAAATAATGTCTCTTGTCAGTTTGGCAATACAGCAGAGACAGGTTTGGAGGGGGCAGAACTGGGCCCTCATCGATCCAAGGACATGAGCAATAGCCCAGTAGGGAGTGTTCATGGGGCCAAAGATTTGAGGCCGTGACAGGGTGAAGCGTGCTCCATCTCCTGAATTCCTCCTCTTTGCCAGGAAAAGGACTGAGTTACAAACACTCAGGCCATTTTTGCTGGCTGGCTATTTAGTGACAATCATACAAATCAGTGTTATAGATGACATTGGCTGTTTACAAGGAAAAACTGACAGAGAAGTGACACCACAGCAAAATCCAGAAATCTAAGGTCTTTGCAAAATGGGGACAGCACAGCTCTGGCCCTCCAAGCTCTGTGAGGGGCACATTCAGACTGAAGTACAGGGTCAGTGGCCAACCCAGGGCTGCGGGTAGGCCTGCTCTGGGTAGCACAGGTGGCCCATCCAAGGTCCTTAGCCAAAAAAAGGATCAGAGAGAGCTAAGTGCACCCCTGCAGTGGCTTTGGGGACAGGCGAGTTTGATCTGAGTATGATGTTATGATAATGGTATCAGTGGTTTTTAAAATTGCAAATAGGAAACAAACAAAAAACGAAACAGACGTTAGGAATAAAAGAACTGAGCGCACGCAGTGGTACACAACTATGATTCTAGCTACTCAAGAGGCTGGAGGCAGGAGGATTGAAAGTTTGAGGCCAGCCTGGGCAACTTGGGAAGATGCTGTCTCAAAATAAAAAATAAAATAAAATAAAAAGGGCTGGGGAACTCAGTGGTAGAGCACCCCTGGGTTCGATCCCAAGCAACCAACCAACAACTCAGTTCTGACCAAATCTTTCACTAGGATAATGTGAGAAACCTCTCCCTCCAATAACATCAAAATGCTGGCTAAAATACAACCAAATAAATAAATAAGTAGTCAGCGCAGGACTGAGTTAGCAAGCGAGAAAGAAAGGAATATCCCGGGGGACCAGAAACAAAGAGGGCGAAGCCCGAGTGGAGATCACATGACCTAGTCCCAAGTCGCCTGGGGGAGGGAGGCAGGATGGGGTGGAAGGATAATCAGAGCCCGGAACCCGGGGCCCAAGCGGCTGCCTGGGGCCTGGAAATAAGATCTTTGGCTGACAGGCTGGGGCGAGTGGAAGCTAGGCCTTCCCTCCTGCAAAGCCAGATCCTCTGAGGGCTGATCTTTCAGTAGAGGGAGAACTAGAAAAACTTACCCCTGCTCCAGGAGATAATAAGGCGCTGGTGCCTCAGCTGTGGGTGGACAGCGGGGAGCTGAACAGACCCCTGGAAAGATCCAGACCTCATTCGTGTGCTTTGAGTGGGCTTAAGGCCCAAATTTGTACTGCGTGACCTGGGACTTCTAGGCTGAAAGAAGGAAAGAGGCATCAGGCAGGCAGTAACCCGGGACCACCTGGTGAAGCAGCGCAGCCAGCCTCTGGGGGGCGCTCTTCCCGCTCAGGAGGCAGGAAACTCCCACCTGGAAAAAGGCTCCTCCAAAGAGGAGCTCCCAGGATCAAAGCCCAGTTCAAGGGGTCACCCTGACCTGACCATCAGGGTGAATCAGAGGCCCAAGACTCCAAGCAACAGAACCGTGTGGAGGGAAATATCAAGCAGGAATGTTTACAATGCGCAAGGTTCAGACTCTCAAGGAAAGCATGCTACACCACGAAAAGAAGGACAGACAAGACAGTGGACCATATTTACAGGTGAAATGAGAGGGTATCCGAGATTGGCCTCAAAACAGGGTGGGGAGCCATCGGGGGCAGCGAGGATTAAACAAAGTTGACTGGATCGATACCTGTTGACGGCGAGTAATAGACAGGGGGTTATGGGTCCCCTGTCCCTGATTCTGTGTACAACTGAAAATACCAGTCATAACAATTATAAAATGAACAAAACAAGAAAAGCTCCAAATAGAACTACTAGACATGAACAATGCAAACCATGAAATTTAAAACTCAGGACAGGCTTAATGCCAGGCTGGGCAAAGACGAAGAGAAAATGGTCAACTGGAAAACATGAAAGATACCCAGAATGCAAAGCAGAGGTGAGGACACCCGGAGACACAGTCTAAGACACAGTCTAAGACGGCTCGTTGACTAGAAGCTCCTGGGGCTGGACCCAGCAACACACTCCTGGAATCCCAGCAGCTCAGGAGTTCAAGGCAGCCTCAGCAATTTAGTGAGGCCCTAAGCAATTTAGCAAGACCCTGTCTGAAAATCCAAAGGACTGTGATGTGGCCCTGGGTTCAATCCCTGGGAGTGGGGCAGAAAAAGGTGCATGGGCTTCAGGAAGGAAAAAAGACAAAGAGAGAAGAAGAGACTTAGAAACAAACAAACAAACAAAAATCCCATTATTGAGTGCTTGCTGTATACCAAGCACTGTTCTGAAGCCCTTTCTCCTATTCCTCTAATCCTCATGACCACGCATTGAGTGGGTGCAGTACCGTCATTCCCCGCTCCCGATGCACCATATAAAAATAAGTAAATAAAATAAAGGGAGGTTAAATCTTGCCCAAATCAAGGTCTAGGTGTGGACCACTCCCTGGGCTTAGCAGCAAAGTCCATGTTCCTAAGTATGAGCTGTCCCGACTGGAGCAGCCGGTGGACGGGGAGTGTGCCACACTGCCCCGTGTGTTCAAAGTCCACAGATACTAAACTTCAGGATTAGAATTAAGAAATCAGAATTCCCTGGGGCTGGAGATATGGCTCAGTGGCAGAGCACTTGCCTGGCATGCGTGAGGCACTGGGTTTGATCCTCAGCTCCACACACAAAAAAATAACAAATGAAGTAAAGGCATTCTGTCCATTTACAACTATAAAAAAAAAAAAAGAAAGAAAGATAAAATCAGAATTCCCAGGAATTCTTGGAAATTCCTCAAATCATTGGAAATTATTCTTCAAGTACTTCCAACATCATTCATCCTCTTCACCTAATAACCTCAAACCTTTTAACAAATAAGAAAAATTAAGATTAATACTATGTATATAGAACTGTAGCCCATAGTGAGTGTTGAGATCCTAGAGGAGCCAGTGAACATTCTGGAGCTATATTCAAACAATGCAGCATATGGCTCTCCCGGCAAGGTTAACAGCCCCTCATATGTCACTTCAGGAGGCTCCACACGTGTCAAAATTGCCAATTTTAAGACTTATTTTGCTTCCAAAACTTGTACTTGTTCTTGGCGCACCCCTGATGGGATTTATATAAAGTGTGCTGTGTGCACAGGCTAATTGATCATTGTTCTTGTACGAGTGACTCAGCACAGCCAGGGCCACCGTCACCTGCTGACAGCGTGGCAAAAGCTGTGCTAGGACCGGCTGATTAGCAAGGTGGCTGTGGCCATTTTCCCGAGACGTCCTCTACCCTTCCCTCTGTGCACCCACGTCCCTGCCCTGGTTTTTAACTCAGTGTCAGCGGGTTCCTCTGCGCCAGACACATTTCTCCATTGACTGCTGAACTTCAAATCTCACAGGAAAATTATAATCCTTTTCCCCAATCTCTCAACTGGTTTGTCTTTGGATTCAAGATTTGATAGAAGATAAATCTGAGCCCGGATGTAGCTCAGTGGTAGGGCACATGTTAAGTATGTGTGAGGCTCTGAGTTCAATCGCTAGGATGAAAAAAAAAAAAAAAAAAGATATGAATATGAGAAGAAACGTTGGGAAGAAATTCCAAAATGGAATGCTAAGCAGCAAAGAAACCGAGAAAAAGTGGTTGAATTCAAACAATCATTGGTCACATAAAACAATAACAACAACAACTCATCAGGGTTTAGAAGCTGGGGCAGTAGTGCACTTCTGTAATCCCAGTTACTGGGGAGGCTGAGGCAGGAGGATCACAAGTTTGAGGCCAGCCTCAGCCACTTAGCGAGATCCCCATATTTAAGAAAACAAAACATGGAACAAAAAAAAAAAAAAAAAAAAAAAAACAATAGCACTCTTCAATAAATGGTGCTATGACAATTTGTTTTCCAGATGGGAAAAATGAAATTGGATCTCTACTTCACAGCACACACTGGAGTGACAAATCTTAGACAAGGAAAAGATGGAACACACATGTAACAGGCCAGGAATTTGTTTCCCATATGCATTAAGAACTCCTAGAAATAAAATGGAAAAGACAAAACAGTCCTCAGAAAAAATGGGCACAGGCCAACAAAGGGCAGTCTACAGAAAATAGAAATAGTTAGGGCCGGGGCTCAGCGGCAGAGCGCTCGCCTCGCATATGTGAGGCCCTGGGTTCGATCCTCAGCACCACATAAAAATAAGTAAATAAAATAAAGGTAAAAATAAAATAAAATAGAAATAGTTAATACAAACACAAAAAAGATGCTCTACTATTTGATATTAGGGGAGATGAATGCTTGAACCACAACAAGATATTATCAAGTTGTCCTAAGAGCAGAGCTAAGGATACCAAAGATACGGAAAGATCTGGAGAAAGAAATCCCCCTCTCTGCAGAGCAGTTTGACCTCAGCTAGTGACATGAAGGTGTACCGATGCCGCAACCCAACAGCTCTACTGCTAGGCAAGTAGCCTAAAGAAATTTTCATACATGAGCCCCGTGAGCTGTGTATGAGGATGTTCGCAGCAGCGTTGTGTAAATAGGAAGAAGTTGGAAATAAGCTAGATCTCCTTCAGTGGCAGGGAAGAGGGAATACTTTTATTCACATAACAGACTGACGTAGAACAGTAAATACAAGCCGTGAAGACGCGTGTCAGTGTGACCGAGTCTCACAGACCCCAAGTAACACGCAGAGGAAGGCTTCAAATCATGCCTTTATTTCCAGTTTAAAAAATATAAACACGATACCATGTATTGTTCAGGGACAAAGACACTTTTAATAAAGTGTACCATGAGGAATAAGGAAGGTTATTGTATACAATAATGGGAGCGATTCATCAAGATCTAGTAAGTCTGAACTCATTATATGTCAGATTGTCAAGAGAAAATAAAAATGGACAAAAAAGGGGGGAAAAAGGAAGAGAAAAGAATTAGACTTACAAAGAGAAGTTGGCAGACCCACTGTCAGCGGCTGGTTTGGAGTCCAGGACACAGAGGCCAAGATGAACTAGATATGGGGGGTGTGACGCAGCAGCCCTGGGACTCAGGCCTGGCATCTGGATGGGGAGGAAGGAAAGAGGCTCAGACTGCAGCATGACCATGGGAAAGCTGTGGCCAGGTCCCCAAGCAAGGACGGCCCTTTAGTGGAGGAGTCTCACACCAAGCGGAATGGCCCTGCTCCGGTGACCCCCTGGTGCCAGTCGCTGGCTAGGAGCCCTGGGGAGAGGGGGCGGGATCACCCCACAGTGGTTTGAGGGTGTTGCTGTTGGAGGCTGCGGCTGAACTGTGCCTCCTGCAGCCGGTGCCTTTGAGGGGGCATCTGAGCTGCCACAGAAAACCCTATGTCACACATGCTGTCAGTCTCTCCGTAACTGGTAGATCAAGCAGGCAAAAATGGAGATGGCAGGATTATTGGTCAATGATAGACCAGAGGGTGCACCTCTTCACGCACACAGGGGCCTTACAAACATCTCACGGGTAGCGTGTTCAACGCCATCCTCGACACAGATGGTGAACTGACTTTGGCTGTGAGGCCATAGATTAGAAATAAATCATAAGGCTATCCGGTGAACCCATATGTTTTGAAATTGAAATTCATGCATTATCTACTGTAAAAGTGAAGGAAGCCGTCATAAGGGAAATCGGAAACTGTTTAGAACGGAAAGGTAATGAGGCCGCTGTGCGATAAACATGACGAACACCACTCAGAGTCTGCAGGGCCAAAGTGTAACCTTGAGCTCCCACGTCGGAAAGGAAGGAGACCCAACTGGTGGGCCGGGTGCCTGGCAGAAGGAAGCATCGGAATCAAGAGAAAAGGAAGAAAATAAGGGGAATCTCTAAGAGCAGAACCGAAACCAACCCAAGAAAGACCTGGGAGGATCCACCAAGCCACGGCAGGGCCTTCGAGAAGAAGACACAATCGGCCGATCCTGGGCAAGAGTGGTGGGGGAGCGAGGAGAGGCCCCTGGCACCAGGACCCCGCGCCCGAGTGGAGACTCAGAAGTGACCACGGCTCACGGTCTGAGTGGGTCGCAGGCCCCATCTGTAACGCGGTCTCTATTACCGTTGATCCTGGAATGCAGCTCTCTCCAGGGTCCTCTGCTGGCTCAGCAGCAGGGTAGGCCCTCACGCCACACCCAGGGAGCCACACCCCGGGAGCCACACCCCGGGAGCCACACCCCGGGAGCCACCGTACACCTGCCAGGCTCTCCCGGCCTCTGTTCCATTGGTGAGGCTGCTTAAAGTGGCCACGACTAAACTATATTCTCAGTCTGCCCTGTATCTCATGATGGCCAAGTGACATGGTTTCGGTCAGTGAGAAGAGGTAGAATTTTGCTAGGGGTATTTGATCTATTGCTACATAACAAAGGTTCCCAGAGTTTACTGGTTTCAAGCAACAGACGTCTGGATTAGGTCAGAATTCCATGGGTCAGGAATCCGGGTGGCTCTGGCTCAGAATCTCAATGAGGTCTCAGTCACAGTGTCAGCCAGGGCTGCAGGGACCTGAGGGCTTGACTGGGCCTGAGGACACTCATCCAGGAAGGCTGGACATGTGGCTGTAGGCAAGAGGCTTCCTGTGCCCCGGAACAAGTCCAGGTACACGGAAGATGTTTTAAGGGTTTTGTTGCTGCAGCAAGGACAGAGTGTGCAAAGTGATGTGAATCCAAACGTCTGTCGGTGTCAAACGGTCCCTTCCTTCACCTGTCCCCATTGTCTTCTGTCCCATTCTGGTTTCGATCCATCCACCTTCCTTTCGTCTACCCTCCATTCATACACTCACCTACGCCTGTCCCCACCCAGGGCTGGGGTTGGTAATGGCCAAGGAAGGGTCTGGAGGGTGGCCCCACGGGTTGTGCTCCCTCCAGCCTGGAGTCTGGGAAGCAGCTCAGGCCTCCACAGATCAGAAGGCCAAGGCCAGGCTGGGAGTCCTGGACTGGGCCCAAGAACCAGGCAGGATGGCAGCTTCTCAGTGAGTTGGTCACTGCCCCAGCCACAGCCTCAGAGCAGGACCAGGGCCGCCGTAGCTTGCCTTGCCCTGTCCTGTCTGGGAAGAAGCAGGGAGAAGAGCCTCCGTGGGGAACTTGAACCTGACTTTAATCTTGGTGAGTTAATGAGGAAGGGAGTCTTTGAAGACTGCAGAGGCTGAGTCAGCTTTGATTAGCAAGTTCAAGTGCTTTCTCTTTCTTCCACCTTAAAGAGGGGGCCCTTGTGAGCTGGCAGACTCTGCTCCAGACACTCCTGGCTATAGTCCTGTGGGCGTCTTCACAGGCCTGTGGATTTTCAGGCCCATGGAGACACGCCCAGGGGACTCTGCAGCCTTCGGGAGGCCAGCTCTCTCAGGTCTCGGAGCGGGTGCCAGGGGTGTTGGCTTCCTGGGCTGCAGCTGGGTTGGTCACCCAGGGCCCCCTGCTCTGAAGAGCCCTGCCTCTGGCTACCTCCCGCACGGTGGTTGCGTCTTGAAAATCTTCATCATTTTATCTTTGTGTATTTTGAGTGAAGTCAGATGGCACAAGATTCTGGGGCTTGGGGACTCTGCTTGGGATACTGCCTGCCTCTACCTCTAAAACTAGGCGGTTCTCAGACATCTATCTGTTCCCTCTCCCAAGTACCGCCCAGCGTGCCCCTCCCCCTCCTAGACTGCTTCTGCCTTCAGCTCCCAGCAGGGGCCACGGTTTAGGTGTAGAGAGGGTGAGTGTTGGTGCCCACGGTGTCTCGAGGCAGGGCATGGGGATGGCCGTCCTGACCCAGGAAGACCCCCGTCCTGTATGCTGCAGACCACTTGGAGAGAATGAACTTCTGCCCGCCCCGGGTACCCAGTGTGCTGGACACGGAGCTGCATTTCCTAGGGGGTCTTCATGCACCCTGAGTCAGGGTGGCGGAAAGGGAGACTGACCCCTGGCAGGGTCCAGGAGCTGGTCCTGGGCACCTCTGGATTCTGTGCTTTCCTTTTAAGAATTCTCCTGCCCAGGGAGTGTGGCATTAAGTGGCCCATAAAACACATGGCAGAGCTCAGAAGGAAGGAGGCGCCTGGTATGCTGGTACCTTTGGCAGCATTTGCCCCAACTCTTTTTTTTTTTTTTTTTTTTTTAAGATAGAGAGAGAGAGAGGAGAGAGAGAGAGAGAGAGAGAGAGAGAGAGAGAGAGAGAGAGAATGAGAGAGAATTTTGTAATATTTATTTTTTAGTTTTCGGCGGACACAACATTTTTGTTTGTATGTGGTGCTGAGGATCGAACCCAGGCTGCACGCATGCCAGGACAGCGCGCTACCGCTTGAGCCACATCCCCAGCCCATGCCCCAACTCTTTGGGCAGGAGGCCTGCACTTCAAATTTTTCATCTTGCTCTGAACCCACAGATCAGGGGAGCTTTAACCAGGGAGGAGTCTGTGGGCCTCAGTCTCTCCACAGGGCTGCCTCCCTGTAGCAGGCCTCTCCACAGCCACAACCCCTAAGGCGTCACCCCTGAAGCCTCAGCCCCCCCAGCTTCCGATCAAACAAAGTAGGGCTCTGGTTTCAGGGGATGGGCGAGTCAGACAGCTGGTGGTGTGGACAGATTCGGAAACCTGAATCAAATCACTCTCTCTGCCCCAGGGCCCCTAGGAGTATAAAGCAACTTAACGCAGGGGGACGGCCAGCAGGTGACTCTCAAAGCCACGTCTACCCACAGAACATTCCCACACACCAGCTCTAGTCCAACAGAAAGTCACAATGCTACATGTCGTTGCTTTAGAAATCAGAGTCAGATTTTAAAATCTTAATAGAGGCCGTGCTTAGGCCGTGCTTGGCCGTAGGTGATGTAGGGTCCCTTAATTCCCTTTAGTTCACGTTGGATTCTCCAGGTGGATTCACGGCTCCCTCACTCACAGACTACAACCCCTCAGAGCCCTGTCCATCCTCCTCTGACCGCAGGGTCCCTCTCGTCCACGCGTGGTTTCTGATGGCCAGGCCCTTTCTAAGAACTGAGATGCCTCTGCCCAGGATGGATGGCGTCTGGCCCGGGGTGCGCCAGGAATCTGTCCTACTTTCACCATCTCAAGGCAGAGAGTTGGAGGAGGCGGCGCTGTCCCTCCCAGGATGAGCCACCCTTTCCCCATCAACAGGGGAGAGGTTACACTTTGAAGATTAAGCTTGTCATATTTAGAACCATGACATTTTGGATACAGGAATTTCTGGGAAAGTGCCGCATTTGGCTTAGACACGCTTAGATATTTGCCAAAGAAACCTAGAATTAAAATTCAGTTATTTTCAAATGAAAACTAGGGTTTTTTTTTGTTTTTTTTTTTTATTGTTATTGTTGTTTTGTGGTGTTGGGGATGGAACCCAGAGGCCTGCACATGCTGGGCAAGTACTCCACTCCTGAGCTACACCTCCGGCCCTGGTTTTAAAACTAATATCCATCTCTGTGCTTTCTCTATGGGTGAACGCATACACACAGACACACACAAAAATATATTTTTAATGCCTGTGAAACCAGGCCATAAAATAGCAATTTCCCTGTTCCTAAAACTGTTCAAGCTGTTTTTCAGCATGTAGGTGCAGAAGCCTAGGTCCTGACCTAAAATGACCTCAAGAACCCAGTGGAAGCCGGGCACGGTGGTGCACGCCGCCAGCGACTCGGGCGGCCGACTCAGGAGGATTGCAAGTTCTAGGGCAGCCCCAGCAACTGAACAAGGCCCTAAGTAACTTAGTGAGACCCTGTCTCAAAATAAAAAATAAGGAAGGCTGGGGATGTGGCTCAGAAGTGGAGTGCCCCTGGGTTCAATCATCCCTGGTATTTAAAAAAAAAAAAGTGCCAAAGTGAGTGAGCAGAAAGTGAGAAGAGAGCAGGGCCTTGGGCCCAGAGGGGGAGGGCTCTGTCAAATTTGCATGCTGACCAGAGGAACAGAGGCTGGAAACTTCACAAATGCAAAGTACACGCTTCCTCCTGGACATACACCCCCCACCAAGACTCTGGGGACACCCCATCAGCCGGCCCTCAGCCCCCCTTACCCCAGCCCTCTTAAATTCCTTTGCTCCCAGCAGATCCAGGAGACAGATTTAAGTGGCCTCCTGTCCTTGTGGATCAATCTACAATAAAGCTGCTTCGTTTTGCTAAAACAGTGCCACAGTCTTGGCATCTATGTGTGGTGGACAGCGAGACCTTGCTTGGTATCACTGCCTATGTGCATATTTAAATCTCCTTAGCCCTCATTTCACCGTGGGGAAAAAAAACGAAGCAAATGAGAAAAGCAGAGGCTGTTTATTCTGATCCTACTGTAGAGAAGGAAATGGCCACCGTCACTTGCCTTTTGATAGAGATGTGAAAACAGGTAGGGGAGAGGGAAGATTCTGAGGTAGAAGGAAGGGCTTCGGGTGTCCCCCCAAAGCATGGGACTGCAGACGCTGTTGGCGGCCGACTAGGGGGCAGTCTATGTGAGGTTGCAGATAGACATTTGGCTTGCTCGGGTTGGCCCTAAATGGGAAGTGGGGACAAAAATTAATGAAGCTGGGGTGCAGGTGGTGCACACCTGTGATCCCAGAGGCTCAGGAGGCTGAGGCAGGAGGATCGTATGTTCAAAGCCAGCCTCAGCAAAAGTGAGGTGCTAAGTAACTCAGTGAGACCCTGTCTGTGATAAAGTACTAAATAGGGCTGGGATGTGGCTCCCTGGTGGAGTGTCCCTGAGTTCAATCCCCAATAACCACCCTCCACAAAAATAAATGAAGCTGTTAGTTATTAATTCAGTCCTGGCCATCTGGGGCAGATGATTGCAGAAGTTATTGTTTACCCTTCTAGAGCTCAAAGTCTGGCTTCCTACAAGTCTGGCTTTTGGAAGGCTGGTTTCTGGGTTGATTTTCTTGGCATGTTGCTACAGGTTATGAGTCAATTTTCTATTTTTTTATACGCTCTGGCCATTGTTCACTTGTGTATTCATACATATTCATGATCAATATGTAATAATTGGTCAAAAAGTCCATCCCTTCTCTTTGGAGGGTGAATCCGTCCACGTGGGAAGCATGATCTTCTGATGAGTAGCGTTGTCTGCTTCATGAGGCCTCAGACAACGTCACAGGACAAATCCACAGGATCACGCATCATGAACACGCAGCTGCCCCCCACGCGGACCCAGGCTTGTGTCTGACAGCCGTGTGGAAATGAAACATTTCCAGACCTGGAGAGGAAACCTCCGTGACTCCTCTGGAGGCTACAGGCCGCTCCCTGTGCCTCCCGCTGCAGGCTCTGCCCTGGGCCTCACGAGGCAGAGCTACTGGATGAATCGTGATGGAGAACAGAAGATGATGGAAAGGCCGAGACCGCTGGCTAGCGCAATTGAGAACCAGACAATAGGAGGACTAGCTCCACCAGGCGAGACTGCCCTGTGCAGTTGGTGAGGCAGACAGACCCCCCCCCCGCAGAGCTCTGTCTAATTTTGGGGGGTTTTTTTTAGTTGTAGGTGGACACAATACATTTATTTTTATGTGGTACGAGGATCGAACCCAGTGCCTCACCCGTGCTAGGCGAGCGCTCTACCACTGAGCCCCAGCACCAGTTCGCTCTGTCTGCTTTGATGGTGGGGATGGAGGGGGCCACTCCTGAGCCTTTGGGATGGAGGGGCCACTCCTGAGCCTTTGGGATTTCTGCAGAACAGCTCCATGTCCTCTGTACCAGGGCCTCTTGGACTTCTCTCTGCGAATTCAATTTCTAACCAGGTGCTTCCAAGACCATCGCTTCAGTGTGGTACCAAATGTCAAAGGCAAGAAAGAGAGCGACGATGTGCGGCCAGGAGACCTGAGCTGTGACCAAATGCTGCAGGAGGGGAGTTGGCCCATCCGTCCTTGTGCCCAGCTTCGTCACAGAGTCACCGGTGACTCTGGGAATGTGTTAATCAGCCTTACGAGACCAAAATACCTGGCAAGGACTGAAGAGGAGGAAAACTTTACTTAGACTTGTGGTTTCGGAGGCTCAGCAGCCCAGGGCCTGAGGGGAGGTGGGACTTCATAGCAGAAGGGCAGGTGGGGGGGAGAGGGGAGCCCTGCTCGGCTGGTGGGAGCCAGGAGGCAGAGAGCGGGAGGAGCCAGGACTACATAGGTAACCCCCAAGGCAGGCGCCCAGTGACCCACTTCCTCCAGCCCTGCCGCGCTGCCTACAGTTAACAGTAATCCATTCAAACTATTCATCCATGACATGGATTAATCCACTGATGAGGTTAAGCTTTCACGATCTGATCATTTCACCTCTGAACATTCCTGCATCACACAGGCACTTTGGGGGACACCTCATATCCAGGCCATAACAGGCAAACACGGATTCAGTTTGGTCTGTGTCAGATTTCTTCCTGGCACAATGATCACTAAAATGCCAGCCCTTCTCCATCCCTTAATGCCTGCTTGGACCAGCTCCTCTAGGCCAGCCAGCTCCCCACCCTGAGATCTTCCACCAATATCGACACAGAGGACAAACATGTAAACCAAGGGGGACTTTCAGCCAAGCATGGTGACGCACGCCTGTAATCCCAGCGGCTCAGGAGGCTGAGTCAGGAAGATCACAAGTTCAAAGCCAGCCTCAGCAACTTAGCGAAGCCCTAAGCAACTCAGCAAGACCCTGTTTTGAAATAAAATATAAAAAAGGGCTGGGGATGTGGCTCAGTGGTTAAGCGCTCCTGGGTTCAATCCCTGGTACAAAAAACAAACAAATAAAAAGGTAGTCTTTCTAGACTGGAAAAACCTGCAAAGGAAACACGATGCTATTCAGGGTGCCCCTTTCACTCACCCCACTACCTGAGTGAGAGCAGATCCTTAAACCCTACTGTCAAACTCAATTTCCCTGAGTCCACTACTCAGGGTCCTGGGGAGTCCTGGGGGGTCTTGGGAGCCCTCAGTGGCCTCTCTCTTCTGCCCTCTTGTCCTTAGGGTCAGTCCCCGCCCACCAGCTAGGCAAATCCTCTAAAAACACACTTATTCTGCTCAAAACTTCCACGAGTTTCCGACTGCCCCGGCCACCTGAATTCACTGCATGGTGACTTCTGTCCAGGCTCGTGCATGGAGGGCGGGCACGGTTATTAATGTGCCACTTGTGCTCCCCAAAGGACACATCAATGCCCTGCCGCAGACTCTCTCCCCTCCGCCTGACCGCTCCTTCCCAGAGCCCCTGCCTCCGCCTCTACCTTCCACTGTGCCTTTCATGACTGAGACCCTCCCCAGGTCCCAGCCTCCCTCTCCCCAGGGCTCTGCGTCCCTCACTCCTGTCCTCACATCTGCCATGTGTTTATTTTTCTTATTGATTTATTGTCCCCCTGCAGGGACATTATTAGCATCTTGTTCACTGCTGTGTCCCTAAAGCAGTGCTTAACACCTGCCCAAGTGCTGGAGTTTGGATCCTGTGTGTCCCCCAGAGTCCCATGTGGTGACAAAGGTTTGCTCCTCAGGGTGATGTTTTGGGGAGCTGGCTGGCCTCCTGGGAAGTCTTCAGGTCCCTGGGGGATGACCTTTGAAGGGACTGTGGGACCCTGGACCTTCCTCACCATCTCTTTTGCTTCCCAGCCACAGGAGAAGGACTCGGCTCTGCCGTGCCCCTGCCATGACGTGCCCCTGCCATGACGTGCCCCTGCCATGACGTGCCCCTGCCATGACGTGCCCCTGCCATGACGTGCCAGCACAGGGCAGTCGGTCATGGGCTGAAACTCCAACCCTGTGAGCCAAGAGAACCCTTTCCTCTCCTAAGTGGCTCCGCTCAGGTATTTGCCATAGCCGCACACCAGGACAGCAGCCGCACACCTGGCTCTGCACAGGTGGTCGGGGAAGGCTCTCCCAGCAGCCAGCACCGAGGCTGAGGCTGGTCACAATTTCTAACAAATTACTGCAAATATAAGTGGATCAAACCAACAAACTCATGTTTTGGAAGTCAGAAGGGGTCCCTTAGGGAGGCCCAAAAAGGGACTCACTAAGCTAACACCAAGGAGGCTACCCGGGAGAACCCTGTAGCTGCTTCTTCCAGCTTCTGGAGGTCACCCAGCCCATGGCTTGTGGCATTCTTCATTTTCAAAGCCAGCAACTTAGTGAGACCCTGACTCAAAATAAATAAATAAATAAATAAATAATAAAGAATTTAATACGAAGTGGCGATTTTGCCAGGACTTTAGGCCACAGGACAGAGGAACCTTGGGAAGAAGAAAAGAAGAAACATTGCATGCAGGCCTCACTTTCTTATCTTCTCTGGAAGTCTGTGATCCGCGCCCCCCCCCCCCCCATCACCACCACTGCTGCATCCTGTCACTCAGATGGCCTTAGAACCCTCAGGAGGACACTGGCCAACCTGCATTTGAAAAAGGAAGTAGTGAGATCCCTGGGAGTTTGCAAGACATCCTGGAGGCCACAGCAGGTAAAGGAGGATTCTGGGATCCTTCTCACACTTCTCTTTCAATCTAGCCTGGCTGAGCTCAGGAGGCACCAGGCCTTGGGAGGGCTTGTAGGTCAAGAGCTGCTGCAATGTGCAGCCAGCGCAGACTGCCATAACCAGGGACCCCAAGCTCCAGTTAGCTCAAGGCCTAGAAAAGGGCGTCAGCAACCCAGGGCCCGCAGGGCCGTGCCAAGGGGATGCGGGACGTGACTGCCCCCGGGATGCGAGGTGGGGGTTGGGGGGCGAGGGAAAGAATTCACCAGATGTTTAAACGAACCGCGCTCCTTCCGAACTCACCGCCTTGGTGGGTTCCTGCCTCTGAGTTCTGCTCAACTTGCAAATGAACTTGCACAAGGATAAATGCCTGCGCCGCAGAGCCGTGATTTCCTCGGCAGGTGGAAGCAGGAGCTCGGAGACCTGTGATAATCACCCTCTGCGGCGAGCACTCCTTCTTCCGGCTCATTACGGGCGGCAGCGCGGAGAGGAGAGCCCGGGCGCGCAGTGACGGAGACACTTGGAAACCTGCTGGGGGACGGCGCTCTGTCACCGGGAAAGACAATGGAATACATTAAAAATGTCTTATTTTCCCTTGTTCTGCCAAGCAAAAGCTTCGGGGCCCTTCGGGGAATTCACTTGACAAGGAAAGAAAATGCAGCCCGCGTCCCGCCCCGCCCTCGCCGCCAGGTGCGCCCCTCCGCCCCTGCGCCTGGGGACACCGCAGCTCCAGGCGGTGGCCTTGTTGAGAGGCCTCGTGGAACGCAGTGATTTCTTCGGAGTGGCTGATTTCCCTTTCTGTTTTGAAGGCGCCTCTGTTTATTCCCATTGAACCCGGGCTCAGTGAACGGAGGCGAGTACAAAGCCGGGGAGCGCGGGTGCTGGCTCCTTGGTCCTCACAGCGCGGGTCCTGAAGGCTCGGTGTCACGACAGCTCGGCACAGCGACCCTCACTAATGCCAAAGGGTGGACCCCTGACTGTCTCCAGCATGAAGTTGCAAGGGAACGCCCATTTCTTATGCTTTAAAATATTCATCTTGCCAAAAAAGAAGTCACCCAAGAGTGACTTTAGACAGTGACTTTGGAGTTGAAGAGCTCGAATTGCTCGCTCTGAACTTATTGAACCATCAGGGCCATTCTGGTCAATGATCTGCAAACCAGCTGGGTCGGGAAACAAAGTCCAGCCCAGCGCACCAGGTGACAACAATGAGAGATAATTAGGCCATTTTGGCCCATGGGGGACCCGTGGGGCTGGGGGAGAGGACTGTCTTGAATTGGGCCTGAATTAAGCAAAGTGTAATAACATAAAACTGTTTTAAATAGTCTCTTTACGACCCCTCCCCCATAGGTATGAAGGATGGACAAGGGGACTTGTCACATGCTATTTTAAATTTTGAGACAGGGTCTTGCTTAGTTGCTAGGGCCTCACTTAGTTGCTGTGACTGGCCTTGACTTGCAATCCTCCTGCCTCAGAATCCCAGATCACTGGGATTATAGTGAGACACTGAGCCCTTTGAAATGATGTTTTGACTCATTACTAATAACATTGAGGATCAAAGTAAATAATTTCAACTTCCCTCAATAGCCAGGAGGAAAAATTCTTCATTCATTAAAATTACAAAATAGTAGTAGGTGCACATAGTGGCTCAAGACTGTAATTCCAGTCTTTCTGGAGGCTGACACGGGAGGATCAAAAGTTGAGGCCCTGGGCTGGGGATGTGGCTCAAGCGGTAGCGTGCTCGCCTGGCATGCGTGCGGCACCACATACAAAGAAAGTTGTTGTGTCTGCTGAAAACTAAAAAATAAATATTAAAAATTCTCTCTCTCTCTCTCTCTCTCTCTCTCTCTCTCTCTCTTTAAAAAAAAAAAAAAGTTGAGGCCTGCCTAGGCAGCACAGCCAGACCCTATCTCAAACAAACAAACAAATAAAAGATTTATGAAAATCATCAAAGACTACTTAGGGGCCAAAGTGTCCTTTTATAAACAGATTATAAAGTTGTTTTTGCTTGTTTTTACAGTGCTGGGAATTGAACCCAAAGCTCCACACATGCTAGGCGACTACTCAACAACTGAGCTACACCCCCAGCAACAGAATACAAGGTTCTTGGGCTGGGGCTGTTGCTCAGTGACACAGCACTTGCCTAGCATGCATGAGGCTCTGGGTTCAGTCCTCAGCACCACATAAAAATAAACAAATAAAATAAATGGATTGTCCCTCTACGACTACAAAAATTAAAAATAAAAAGAAGAACAGTTTCCAGAAAAATTATTTCAACCATCTAATTCTCCTTAATAGCTTGGAGTTTCTCAAGATGTTTAAGTCTGGACCTAATTTGTGCTACATAGTTCTGCACTTTGCTAATCAATCTGAATTTAGATTCTCACAATACGGAGCTTCCCAATAGGTCATGAATATCTGCTAAGCACCTTTGAGAAAAGATCATGAGTCCATGGCAGGATGTACAATAGACGACCTACGAGGGGAATATGTGCATGTGAGTTTTTTTTTTTTTTTAATTAAAAAAATCCACATGCAAAAGAGACATTTTCCAGAACGCTTGTGCCTAATAATTGTATAATTAAGGAGAGGCAGGCCAAACTGTTGGAAATGGTTGCCTTTGAAATACATTTTGGATGGAGTTTAGGGGATCAATCACATCTTGATAATCAGGTATTTTTTTTTAATCAGGTTGTGGCTTTGGTTTCTTTTATGCTCTGTTTGCAAAGTTCTTTGTCAGCACCCATTTTATAAATCAAACACCTGGAGCTCAGAGGCCCTACAATGAGCCAGGGATAGAACTGACTGAAACAGGAGGTGTCCTTTCTCTGTTGCCACCGTGCCTTAGCCCTCCAGGGCTCCACGCCCACCCACTCATCTATTTGTGGGACCCAGTATTTCCAATAGTGGTAGAACTGAACAATTCATGTCTAAATGCAAAGTTTATTTAAAAGGATGCCTGATGTTCCCATAAGTTTTCCCCAAAGCCTTGTTCAATATATAATAAATGTTGACATTGCGTTCACTTTCCATTCCTGCAACAAATGGGAATTATTGCCCATGAATTGATTTACACTGGGTGCTGGTATCATTGTAGCACCTAATCATAGATGAAATCAAGAAGACAGCAGGCACGGTTTAGATGAAAACCCTACCATTGAAATCAGGGGACACTGGACAAATCACTGAATTTCTCTAGGCCTTAATTTCTTGCTCCATGAGGTTAAGGGTTCAACCCACAGCAGGATCCATGGCCTTTCTGCCTGTGTTCTGGGCACCACATCTCTCCCAGGGGGCAGCACCACTCAGTTGACACTGTAACGCTTGCCATGGTCAAGTTCACGCAGTGACAGAGAAGCAGGTGCCAGCCAGAGCCTCTGCCTGAGGACAGATCCTTCCAAGCAAGGAGGGTAGCAGAGGTCTTAGGAGCAGTGCCATTGGCCCCACTTTGGGAATTGCTTTCCAACACAGAGTTTGAGAAGTTCTCTGCCTTGGATTTAAGCTTCTAGAAGCCACCAAAAATGCATGCTATCTTAGGAGCACCATATGATGAGTTTTAATAAGTGCATATACTTATGATGCCAGCCCAGGGAGAATCAATACCGGCAAATTTTCATCTTCAGGAGGTGAATTTTATTTCTGGAAATATGAAAAAGTTATAACCAGTCTGATAAATAGAGATTTGAAAAAAAATAAGGAATATAATTTAGGACTAAAAGCAAAACAAAACTCAAATATAGCAAACAAAGTAAGACGTTGTGTAGCTCTGACTTCCTCCGAGGATTCTTCGTAAGAGAAGTTCCGAAACTATTTCTCAGTCAATGATCATAGCACCCAATGTAAATATTCTAAAAATCACTTCTTTCCCTAAAACATGTTTTCTTTATTTAAATATATTACATATAATTTACCAGCGCATGCAATACGTTTAAGCAGGGATGAGGAAAATATTTTTCTAAAAGGATATCCATTGCCTAATAAATACTTTCTAAAAATCCTGTTTAAGCATAAAAATTACATTGTTTATTTCATTGGGGAAAATATGTCGTTCTTATCTCCACATACTTCTATCTAGTACTTGTCCTTGAGACGTCTATCTGAACCAATTCACTGAACGTTCACTGAAGTCCGAACCTCCAGGCTTGTAACACAAGTACAGTCCTCTGCGACCCCAAGGAGAGTCATTGTAATGTTTCCTTTTGTTCTCCCCCCACCACCAACTTGGGTACCAGGGGCACTTAGCCACTGAGTCATATCACCCCAGCCCTTTTTCTTTCTTTCTTTCTTTTTTTTTTTTGGGGGGGGAGGGGGGAGGCTCCACTGGGTATTCTTATTTTGAGGCAAGATCTCACTAAATTGCTGAGGCTGGCCTTGAACTTGCAATCCTCCTACCTCAGCCTCCTGAGCTGCTGGGATTATAGGTGTGGCCAACACCCAACTTTACTGCACTATTCCAAAGTGAGAAACTTGAGGCAGAAAGACCCGAAAGCAACCTTCTCTGGGGGCAGAGGGGTTGTCAGGGACACCTAGATGTATTTGGGGCTGTCCTGACTCAGGAGCTCCTAAAGCGTTGTGGGTCACAGGTCCTTGGAGACTCTGGTGAAGGCTCTGGACATGCTCCTAACAAGCACGCAACACATGTGGTGTGCACATGCAAACTTCACACAGGACACATGATCATCAAACATGTGTGGATCCAGATTAGGGTCATGCCTCTACTACCTGTCCCCATCTGAGATGAATTTTTCTCTTTCTGAAATTTAAAATAATCTTTTTCTTTTTTACAGTACTGGAGATTGAACCCATGGCCCTGTGCAGCTAGGCCAATGCTCTCCCACAGCTTCTCCCCAGCCCTTGACATTTAATTTTTTTTTAATTTGCTAATTTCAAAAACTGAAAAGTCTGGAATGATAGATCACTAATTCTTCAAGATCAACGTCCCATACATCTCTGCCTCCTAACTTCCTCACACCCACTCCCTAGTTAAAAAACAAACAAACAAACAACAACAACAAAAAACACTTTGTGGAAATTCTGAGAATAAATCTCTCTGAAACCCCAACTTTTTGGTCCCCAGCTGTTCTTAGCACTGCTCAGCGGGTGGCAGAGCCCCGAGGCCACTGGCTATCAACACACATTCATTTGTTCCTCCTATTTCGCAGGTGCCTACTGGCCTAGCGACTCAGAGCACCCTGGCACACACCTGAAACCCATGCCTTGGGAGGCTGAGGCAGGAGAGTCCAGAGTTCAAAATCAGCCTTAGCAACTTAGGGAGACCCTGCCTCAAGATAAAAAATATAAAAGGGCTGAGGATGTGGCTCAGTGGTCGAGCTCCCCTGGGCTCACTGCCAGGTACCTGCCTCCCACTTGCTGGTGTAAGGACGCTGGCATGTGTGGAGGGGGTGGAAGGGTCAGTGCAAAATTTTGAGCAGGGCATCTGTGTTGAGAAGAGATTTTAGGAGGCCAAAGGAGAAGCAGGTGGCGTGGAGTGTGGGAGCTTAGCATTCCTGATGAGAGAGGAGGGGCTTCTGCACTGAATTTAACCCAGAGCTGATGTGTCCAATGACAAAGGGACTCTAGGGTGAAAGAGAAGGAAGAAAGGGTGACTAAGGGTTTGGGTCTGAGCGGCCGAGGGAAGAGACGGGGTGAGGTGGACTCAAAGGGGAAGATTGAGGGAGCCTGGGGCTGGAGGACCCCCCCCACACACAGACCAAGGATGTGCAAGCCGGGATCAGAGGCGGCAGTGGGCATAGGAGGAAGGCGTCCAGGGGCGAGGCGCTGGCCAAAGATGTAACCAAGGGAGCTGTCAGGCACAGGGGGGATCCAAGCCAAGGGACAGAAAAGGTAACATTTAAAAATTAATGCTGGCTCATGTTAATCTCACCCAGAGAGAAGGTTGTAAATATCTCCATTTGGAACTTCAGTTGTGACATGTATTGTACTATTTTTTGGGTGCTGGAGATGGAACCAGGGCCTTGTGCAAGATGGGCAAGTGTCTACCACTGAGCTACGCCTCCAGTCTCTAGTTGCCATGTATAAAATTGGTACAACCTGTAATAGGAGATGATACTTTCAGCTTTTAGTTCAGTTTTTTTTTTTTTTTTGTACTGGGGGTTGAATGAATGTGGGGTGCTTTTTTTCTTTATTCGTCTGAGATAGGATCTCCCTACCTGATTAAGGGCTTAGGGTCTCACTAAATTGCCCAAGCTGCCCTTGAACTTGCAATACTCCTGCCTCAGCCTTCTGAGCCACTGGGATTACAGGTGTGGGTCACGACACCAGGCTGAATCTAAAATACTAGTGTAGGGGCTGGGGATGTGGCTCAAGTGGTAGCACGCTCGCCTGGCATGCGTGCGGCCCGGGTTCGATTCTCAGCACCACGTACAAACAACAAAGATGTTGTGTCCACCGAGAACTAAAAAATAAATATTAAAATAAAAAAAGATAAAAAAAATAAATAAAATAAAATAAAATACTAGTGTAGTTTAGAAGTTTAAAAACGAAGCTGGGCACAGCTTCACATGCAACTCAGTGAGAACCCATCTCTAAATAAAATACAAAATAGGGCTGGGGACGTGGCTAAGTGGTGCTCCTGGGTTCAATCCCTAGTGCCCTCCTCCTCCCCCTTTGAAAACAAGGCAGTCCCAGCCACTCCAGAGGCTACTCAGGAGTTGAAGACCAGCGGGCGGGCAACATGGAGAGACGTGTCTCAACAGAGAGGGAGAGAGTGTGTGTAAAAACATCAGATAATTTAGCTTCTAGGATTATTTATCTTCTTTATTCAGCTGGCCTCTCAAAATGACCAAACATGACATTTTGAAAGAGTCAGGGAAGATGTACATAATCTATTTTGAGATTAAAGTTTGAATTTGCACATGTGGCCAGACGTGGTATCCTATTTCTGGACTGCAACTAATCATCTACCCCAGCATCTGGTTTGATGGGGAAACCACCCAGCAGTGAGAGGACCGTGTTGAGGACTGAGGGGCCCCTGGTCACCGAGTGCCTGACCCACTTTCCCGGGCTCCGGGAGAAAGCAGGAGACGGACAAAAGCTCAAAGAGGCTAAGAAAGAAGGAAGTGGGACAGAGCAGAACCGCAGCGCCGGCACCCCAACGCGCTCGAGGCCCCGAATCAGAAGACCTGGGCTGCAGTGTGGCACGTGTTAAAGCGACTGGGGACACTCACCCTGTCCTGCTCCTCGGTAACCCAGAGCCCTCCGCCCAGCAGTAACATGCCTGGGGTAGAGCGCGGGATGAACCCCAGGGGCCCTCTCTCCAGTCCCCCCCTGTCCGCTAAGTGCTGCCCCGCCCCGGCGGGCCACCCTGTCCAGGTCTGCCAGTGAGACTTGTCCCCTGTCTGCTCTGCCTCCTGCCCTCATCAGCTGCTCACCGTCTGTTCTCTTGACAGCTCTTCGGTTTCTTTGGCCGCCCTCTCCTCCCCAGCTCGAGTCCTCCTTGCCTCCTCCTAGAACACTGTGAAGGCTTCCCAACCCGTCTCCTCAGGGTACATCTGTGGAATTCCCCTCTAAGCACAGTTGTCACCATGTCCCTCCTCTGTTTATAAACAGGTAATAGCACCGGACGGCAGATACAGGTAGGGGTGGCTGCTCCCGGGGCCTATCCTCTTGTAACAACTCCACCACGTCTACCTGTTCCCACCCCAACCCCTGCATACCACTGAAAATTCTGTCAAAAGACCATCCCACAGGCTCAGGAGGCTGAGGCAGGAGGATCGCAAGTTTGAGGCCAGCCTCAGCAACTTAGCGAGGCCCTAAGCAACTGAGAGAGAACAGTCTCAAAATAAAAAGCGGCTGGGGATGTAGCTCAGTGGTAAAGTGCCCCTGGGTCCAATCTGCAGAACCACCACCAAAAACGACCCAGATCCAACTTGGGCCACCCCTAGTGGCTCAAACCTGGTCACAGAGTTTGGTTGAGGGGTGGGCATGAGGCCAAGCCCAGAGAGTCAGAACAAGGACACCTTTGCCCTAACTGGAAAGGGCACGTGGATGAGTCCAAGGCTGCTGACGTGGGTGGAGGATGCAGTATCTGGGAAGGAAGCTGAGACACAGAGTGAAGCCACTTCCCAGAGGTGGTCTCCAAAGGCAGCTCTATGCCCACCTCCTAGGTTACAGAGCTGACGAATCTCCTCGGGGACTTGGGCTCATTTAGGTTGGCCTTCTGCCATTTGCAGCTAAAGAATCTGTATTCAGCACACCCTTCTGCTAGCCAAACTGCTGGAGCACCGTGTGAGCCTCCTCTGATGGAACCGTCACGTCTGCCGACTCCCCTGTCCCTCGTAGACACCCATGAGCCATCACAGCCAGGTGGGTGGCCGTTCCAGATTCTTGCCTGTGGGCTGTCGCTCTCTGGCCTGTGCTTTCTCTTCTGCCTCCCAGTCCACACCCTCATGCCTCTGAGTTCCTCTGAGTCCAGGCTCCCACATCAAGACCTGTCTCAGAGGTCTCCTCTACCTAGGAAATGGTCCCCGCTGCTCCCTCAGAACACAGAGAATCCAGAATCTCTGTCTCCTAGCTCCCTCTCGCTCTGGGTTTTCATCAACCTCTCTGTCCCTCTCATGCCCCAGGGCCTGCTCTGGGCCGGACTCCCTCCAAAAAAGGCTGGTGGGAGAAGGAAACCCCTGGTATCCTAAAGGTTTAAGAAGAAATTAAAACAGTAGATCTGTTAGGGCAATAGAATTCTAGATGATGTTTGGTATTTCACAAGGAAGATGCTGACAGCAGTAATCGTGATGACACTCCTTTTGGCTTTCTTATTAGGGACCTGGCACAGGGATAAAGTTCATCATGCTGTGGTCAACCAGGAACTCGGTTTCCTCTTCCTGGGAGTGGCCTCCCATCCCTTCTTCTGCTTCCTTTGGGGAATTCCATCCTCATTCTGAATGGCCCTGATGTCAGTCCCAGTGCCCTGTTCCCCGAGGTGGGCATGTGATCTTGATCCGCCAATCAGAGTTCTCCACTTTGCCCCCAGGCTTCAGGAGTGGGTGGTATCTATGGGAAAATGTGCAATTGGGGCTGCAGCCCGTCTTCCCTGAGTGCTTAGAAGAAACCAGCAGTTGTGGGACAGAATGAATCCATCACACAGGGAGCCCCGGTCTCCAGCTCTGCCCCTAAACGTCCACCTTGGATGTCTCCAACTGTCCTTGTCCTTTGTGGGCCTCTGTAACAGAATTCCACCAACTGGACAATCTGTAACAATACTTTATCTGCTGCCTGATCCTGGAGGCTGGACGTTCAAGGTGGAGGGGTGGCCCCAGGTGTGGGCCTTCCTGCTGGGCCCTAAGGTGGCAGAAGGCTTGGCCATGGCAGGAGAGCAGGAGAGGGCAGCCGAACTCTTCTATCAGGTCCACATCCTCCATAACCAACCACTCCCACAACAAGAGCATGAATTCATTCAGGAGGGCCCTCCTAGTCACTGTCCCCCCACTCAGCAGCAACAGGAAGGCCTCAGCAGATGCTGGCGCCCTGCCTGACAGACCAAGTCCACTGGGTGCGGTCACCGGAAATCCCAGCCCCGGCGCAGCCTGAGGCAGATGCAGCATGAGTTCCCAGACAGCTTGGGCAGCGAGTGAAACCCTGTCTCAAAATACAACCTAAGAAGGCTGGGGCTTGGGCTGGGGATGTGGCTCAAGCGGTAGCCCGCTGGCCTAGCATGGGCCGGGCACTGGGTTCCATCCTCAGCACCCCCCACCCCCCCACCGCCATAAAAATAAAATAAAGATGTTGTGTCCACCGAAAACTAACTAACTAAATATTTACAAATTCTCTCTTTAAAAAAAAAAGAAAAAAAAAAAGGCTGGGATGTGGCCGCAGTGGCACAGCCCGTGTCCGGCAGGAGCCCTGGGTTCAATCCCCAGACGTGAAAACCCAAACAACAAAGAAGCAAAACCAGAGGTGGCCCTCGCTGGTCCCTGACCACACACAGCTGAGGAGCCCCTCCTAAGGTGTGTTGCTCCCGTTTTCTCAACGGGAAGAACCAAATTGTGGGCGGAAGACACTGTCCAGAACTGGCGGCAGAGCGCCAAGGGCCCGGGGCTTGGGAGGGTCCCCCTGGTCAGCCTCTGGGAGCCACGGGTAGGGACCCCGGGGGGCGCTCCTGTCCCGCCTGCCTTGTGCGGCAGGTCTTCCACGGTGGCTGCCCTGCGCCCGAGGTCGTGGAGCCTGAGGTCTCCTGGGATGAGGCTGCAGGTGCCCCGTGCGCCAGGGTCGAGGGTCCGGGTGTCACCGTTCCGCGCTCCTCCGTGCCTCTGCGGCTCTCGGGGGCTGGACACCGGGCTGCAGAGCCGCGGGCCCGGAAGCCTCCGGCTGTCGCCCTTCCTGCCGCCGCCCAAAGCCAGCTTTGGCCAGGACACAGTCGGAGAGCGCACCCGCGGCCCCGGCCCCGGAGCCATGAAGCTGTCGACCCCCGCAGCGGCCACCGGCCATCTGGGGGCAAATCGGAGCCAGAGCCCATCCAGAGGGCCGGTGGCGGGCGGCGGGAGGGGTGGCCGCGGCTGGTCTAACCACGCCCCTCCCCTTCCTCAATGGCACCCGAGGGCGGGGGAGCCCATCCAGGACGTCCCGGCGCCTCCGCTGCCTGGACACTTCCCCAGACTGTGAATACGGGGACCAAGGGACCACGCCAAGCCGAAGGACCCCGAGCTGGCAGAAACGCAGCTGCCCTAATTAAGGCAGCGGGGCGGCCGGCAGAGGGGACCCCGGGCTGGGAAGCTGCCAGGAGCCAACCCTAGTGGATGGCGGTGGGAGCCCAGGGCCGCCGGCGGGTGGTGACCTGGACCTCACCTCGCAGTCCCAGCACCTGGAGACCCCTCAGAACGCAAGTGCCAGGGATACACTGGCACTCATCCCCTTGGCCACGTGCCCCTGACCTGCCCTGGTGTGCCAGAGGCCAAAGTGACTGCGCTGGCCTCCCAGCTGAGACTCACTGAGCTCGGGGCATCATCATGACACCTCCAGCTTCAGGCCCAGAGGAGCCCGCGGGGAAGGCTCTGGTCTTAGGCTGGGTCTCTGAAAGGGGCAACAGAAAGCCTGCTGGTCAGCACTTCCAGGAGAGGTGCCAGACTGGGCAGGAGGAGGGGGTGCCTGGGAGCCTCAGCCAATTCCACCCAGTTATCCTAAATCAGGGTAAAGGACTGCCCTTGGTACCACTGCTTCAGCTGGCCACTGGTCATGGGCTGCTCTTGGTAAGACAGAACCCTGGTAGGGAGCTGGTGAAGGGAACTGTGGTTTTCAGGCCATGCCCGACCCTGAGTCATCCATTTTGTAAAGCAGTAGCTGCCCCTGAGCTGCTCCGTGGGAGTACAGGGCTGAGGTAGGGCTCCACACCTTATCTGTCCAAGGCCACCGCCGCCATCTGCCGGGCTCACACCGATAAACCAATCATGCTAATAAGTGACGACCACCAGTGACCTTATCAAATTAAACCAGTTGCCCGTGGATGCCTGGGTGTACCACTCCAGGCCCATGAGCCCATCAAACACCCCCGAGCTCCGACTGCAAGCCCCTTGCCCGAGAGCACCGAGGAGGAGCACCCCAAGACCCTTGTGTGGGCACGCGCCCCCCGTCATCGGACCATCTTGTGAAGGTGTCATGAGGTCCACAGGAGGTCACCCTGACCCCCGACTCTGTCCCCAAGCTTCAGCTCGGCTCCATCTCCTGCTCGACAAGGCCCACCTTGCAACCGCCTGCCTGCCCCTGGACCCCGGCCGAGGGGGAGCCCTGTGCGCTGCCAGCGCTGCACCCGCCCAGCCTTCAGCCGGCCCCTCGCCCCGCCTGAGCCCTGCAGCCTCTCGCTCCCCGCCTTTGTCCTGGGGCAGCCTCCGGACCCGGGGCCACCTCAACCCTCTCTCTTAGCCTTTCTGTAGACTAACTATGTCATTGTGGAAAGTTGCTGTGTCACCTCAGTGTTATAGTTAGAAATTAAGATGGAATGAAATAAAAGGACCCGTGACTGCCCAGCCGGGGACTGCCAGGTGGCCCAGGAGTGCTCCAGGCACTGCAACTGCCGAAGCTGGTGTAGCCGGTGAGTTTATACCACTCAGTAAATTCTGCCACCGTGGAAAGACACAGACGCCTTGGCCTGGGAGTGGCCCTGGGAGTGGCCCTGCTTGTTCACTGCAGCTGGCCAGGGCAGCTCCCTGGGAAGAGCCCAGCTGAGCGCTGTCAGGCCCGGCTCCCTGGCAGCCAAAGGATGGCACCCCAAGACCCAAGAACATCACTCCACTGGGCCCTGGGGAGCCCGCTGCGCTCTCTGCTTCCTGCACGTTTGGGTTTTTCTTTCTGCCGCTCAGGCTGCAGTGACAGATGACGGTCATAACAAGGCTTCTCAAGCAAAAAGTTCCATTTCTTTCCTCTTTCTTTTTAGAGAAACCCGAAAGATGGAATATAAAACACAATTCCTGGGATACAGACCAGGACCCGACATGGCTCAGGTGATATGGCCTAGGGACAGTCACAAATACCTTTATGACTGTGTGGATGGGGTGGGCAGTTCCCCCAGAGGAGGCACCCTGGGAATTAGGCATGCCCATCTGAAGGTGACAACTGCAATTTAAAGGTAACCACATCCAAAAGGAACTTGGGCTTCCAGGCTGAAGAAATAACATATGCCAAGGCACGGAGTGTGAAAAGGTATGACATGTTCCACAAATTCATACATTTATTCATTCAACAAATATTTACTGAGCACCTGCTAAGTACCAGACGCTATTTCCGGCTGGAGATACAACTGTGAAGAAAACACAGCCCCTGCCCTGGTGGAGCTGACATTCGAATGAAATAGACGCTGAAGCAGCATGTGGCAAATCAGGTGGTGCTCAGCCCCTCAGAGACCAGGAAGCCTGGGAGGAAGGACTGGCTGTGCCCATTGGATGGGGAGGGGACAGGGAAGCTGGTCAGAAATGGAAGCTTGTAGGGCTTGGGGATGTGGCTCACCTGGCATGCACGGGGTGCGCTGGGTTCCATCCTCAGCATCACATAAAATAAAGATGTTGTGTCCACCGAAAACTGAAAAATAAATATTAAAAATTCTCTCTCTCTCTCTCTACAAAAAAAAAAAAAAAGAAAGAAAGAAATGGAAGCTTGTGAGCAAGGACCTGCAGGAAGAGGCTGGACCTGCCTGAGCTGGAACCCCGGGGTCGGGGAAGTCCCCAGTCCCACAAGGGGCCTTGAGAGCATGAGCAGACGTTGGCTCTCCGTGGGGTTGGAGGAGGGCAATCCTGGAAGGAGCTCCAGGTGTCCTCCCCCCGGACTGGCAAGCGAGGCACAGTGACTTCCTCCCAGGGCTTGTTACCAAGGTCCTGGGCCCAGAGGTCTGACTCTGGGGGTCCCAACAAACCAGGTCCAGCTGTTTACCCCCCAAAAAAACAGACAGAAAGGGTAATGGCAAAAAGTAGGAAAGGCTGGTAGTGAATTGGCCATACTGGAAGGCAGAGTGACCTCAGGGTGCTGAAATGAGCTGTAGAATTGGGGCAGGAGGCAGAGATCTTCATAATTAAGCAGTCTTGCCAGGTGCCTATAATCCCTCAACTTGAGAAGCTGAGACTGGAGGATTGCAAGTTCAAGGTCAACCTCAGCAACTTAATGGGACCCTTTCTCCAAAAATTAAAAAAGGGCTGGGGATGTAGCTCAGTATTAGAGCACCCCTGGATTCAGTCTCCTGTAAACACTCACACACACACACACACACACACACACACACACACACACTTAGTCTTGGTCAACCTTCAGTTTGGTTGATCCTTCTCAGTTTGGGTTCTTCCATTTGCTCTGGATAAGTCCTTTATCATCTGAGGGGTCAATTTCTACTTGTTGCTCAGGATGTTTATCTACTGGACCTGTGATCCTGGAAGGGAACTAGAAAAGGCAATATAATGAATTCATTTGGAAAAATAAGGGACCCAGAATAGCCAAAGCAATCCTTAGCAAGAAAAGTGAAGCAGGAGGCATCCCAATACCAGACCCTAAACTATATTACAGAGCCATAGTAACAAAAACAGCATGGTATTGGCACCAAAACAGACTTGTAGACCAATGGTATGGAATAGAAGACACAGAGACAAACCCACACTAATAAGTTATCTCATACTAAACAAATGTGCCAATAATATTCACTGGAGAAAAGATCGCCTGTTCAACAAATGGTGCTGGGTAAAATGGACCACGTGTAACAAAATGAAATTAAACCTCTATCTCTCACCCTGCATGAAATTCAACTCAAAGTGGATCAAAGACTCAGGCACTATAACAGAGACCCTGTGCCTAATAGAAGAAAAAGTAGGCCCGAATCTTCACCACGTCAGCTTAAGATCTGACTTCCTTAACAAGATCCCTAAAGCACAAAAAGTAAAAACAAGAATCAATAAATGGGATAGATTCAAACTAAAAAGCTTCTTCTCGGCAAAAGAAACAATCAATAGGGCTGGGGTTGTGGCTCAGTGGTAGAGCGCTTGCCTAGCACGTGTGAAGCCCTGGGTTCAATCCTCAGCACCATATAAAAATAAATAATAAATAAATAAATAGAGGAATTATGTCCAACTACAACTAAAAAATAAATATTAAAAAAAGAAACAATAATATGAAGAGAAAGCCTACAGATTGGGAGAAAACATTTGCCACATTCACCTCAGATAAAGTATTAATCTCTAGGGTATGTAAAGAACTTAAAAAGAAAAGAAAAGAAAAGAAAAATTTTAACAATAACAACAACAACAAAAATAACCCAATCAATAAATGGGCTAAGGAACTGAACAGATACTTCACAGAAGAAATATAATCAATGTGAAAAATGTTCAACATCTCTAGCAATTAGAGAAATGCAAATTAAAACTATTCTAAGATTTCATCTCACTCTCGTCAGATGGCAATCATCAAGAATATAGGCAACAATAAGTGTTGGTGAGGATGTGGGGGAAAAGGCACACTCGTACATTGCTGGTGGGACTGCAAATCGGTGAATCCAATATGGAAAGCAGTATGGAGATTCCTTAGAAAACTTGGAATAGAACCACCATTTGACCCAGTTATCCCATTCCTAGATTTATACCCCAAAGACTTAAAAATCAGCCTACTACAGTGACTCGGCCACATCAATGTTTATAGCAGCTCAATTCACAATAGCTAAACTATAAAACCAACCTAGGTGCCCTTCAATAGATGAATGGATAAAGAAAATGTGCTATATATATATTAGATGGCATACCACTCAGCTTTACAGAAGAATGAAATATGGCATTTGCTGGTAAATGGATGGAGTTGGAGAACATTATGCTAAGTGAAATAAGCCAATCCCCCCAAACCAAAGGCTGAATGTTTTCTCTGAGATGCAGATGCTAATTCACAATAAGGGGAGAGGTGCAATAAGGGACGCATAGAGATACTTTAGGTAGAGGGGAGTGAAGGGAGGAAGGATAGTAGAATGAATCAGACATTATTACCTTATGAGGGCATGACCCAGGTGATCCTATAACGTACAATCAGAAAAATGAGAAATTATACCCCGTTTATGTATGATTTATCAAAGTGCATAAATGCATTCTACTGGCACATATAACTAATTAAAACAAATAAAAAAATTATATAGAAAAAAAATGGGAGACTCTAGGCAGTACTCCAGAGGTCTAATGCTGCAAAAGCTGACAGTTCAGTGTCCCTGCAAATCTTATCTCAGTCTTGAAGCAGAAACAAGATAGGTTAGGTCAATCCAGAGCTAATAAGCTGAGCACATGTCTACAATCCTAACAACTTGGGAGACTGAGGCAGGAGGATCGCTAACTCAAGGCCAGCCTCAGCAACTCAGTGAAGCCATAAGCAACTTAGAAAGACCCCGTCTCAAAAAATAAGAAGGGCTGAGGATGTGGCTCGGTGGCAAAATATCCCTGGGTTTAATCCCCAGTACAAATAATAACATATTTTGGGCTGATAAACCTGTATCACTAGTTTTTAGATGAACACTCCTTAAATGATTAACAGGCACCTGACCCAAAGGTTAAGGTGATAAGGAGATCATGAGAGCGCAGGGAGGTGCCAGGCTTCCTCCTGCTTCCAGTTGTCCCCTGGGCGTCTGCAGGCCTCAGAGTCGCTGCATTCAGTAAAGGCAGTCTTTGTAAATCCCTGCTATGGGCTTGATGTTGGCATGTGGCATATTTTACTTACTAGCCCTCCATGCCCCCCCCCCCCGTCACCACCCTGCCACTCTGCCACTTGGATAATTTGCTGGAATGGCTCACTGAACTCAGGGGAGCACTTTCCTTGCATCTACTAGTTTATGTTAAAGGATGCGACTCAGGAACAGGCAGATGGAAGGTGTGGGGGATGCGGGGAGCTCTGGCTAGGTTCAGGGGATGGGCGCTTTCTTGCCCTCCCAGGTGTGACGCCCTCCAGGCACCTGCTGGTGCTCACCCGTGGGGAAGCTCATCAGATCTCATTGTTTGAGAGTTTGGATACAGCCTGACCTCTGGCCCCGCTTTCTGGAGGGTGGTGGGTGAGACTGAGAGTTCCATCCCACTCATTAATAGCCTCAGGAATGGGGCTGGTCCCCAGAAAGACCTATCTAGGGGGCCCCCTCACTAAGCTGCTCATTAGCATGAACTCAGGAGTGATCAGAACCTACTCCGGAATTTCAGAAGATACTCCCAACACTCAGAAAATTCACTCTTGAGGAGATCTGGGCCAGGAACTGGAGACAAAAACCATATATATTTTCTGATTATAATACAAGTTCCAAGTTGTATTATCCATATGAACCTTTTACGCCCACTCACCATGGGATGGATAAGTGAAGCGTGGTGCACTCGTACTGTGGAGCACCACGGGAGCGGACAGGAGCTACCCCAGCACCACCCATGCGTGAGCGTGCGCCTCGCCAGCACGGCAGGCAGAGGAACCCAGCAGAGCCTGAACCCGTCCCGGGCCTTGCTGGCTCTTAGCTGACTTCTGTGACACTAAGTTGAGAGGTCACAGAGCTGGGCAGTAGATTCCTGGACTCCCACTGGTTTTGCTGTAGATAACACCTCCGACTCATGGGTCAGAATTCACTGTCCTCTTTGCTTGGGTCTGTACAAATGTCACCTGGGTGACATTTCCTCACCAGAAGTTCAAAACCCCACCCCAGCTCAGGCTAAGGCCACCGTTTTCTGAATGCCGACTTATGAGAGCCGTGATGTTTGACTACGCATGTGTAGACAGCAGGTTGCCTTTTCCCATGCCTTAGGCCACCTGCTTCCTTATCCCATGACAATCCTAAGCCCTGTGGACGGTGAGGCGGATCCCAGACTTGTGTAAGACTCACGTCACTGCTTGGCATATTGCACTAGCAAAGCAGGCCCGGTTCAGTGATTTTCTACTGTATGAGTCTGCTTATAGAGAAGCAGACGAAACTAACTTATGCTGTTAGATTCAGGTTAGTGGTGATGTGACCAAGGGAAGACCTACATCAGCCCTCTAGCTTCACCTGCTCTTAGTTGACTGGTTTTGGAGGCCACTCAGCTAACCATCTGTACCTTCACCTTTGAGTCAGATTTCTGCTCTACTGTGAACGCGTTTCCCCTAGAGCCCAAGGCTAGAGGCCTTCCTTTGGGCATTAAGATAAGCCAGGTCTGGCCACTCACCCCAAAAGCCAAACAGAGAAGGTAATGGTGAAAAGCAGGAAAGTCTAATCAGGATGGTCCCTCTGGAGGGCCGTCACCGGTGACAGGTCTGTGGTTTAAATGGGGAGCCTTAGGGTGAGAGGTCTGCAGAGTTACACGGTCTTGGTCAAGCTGCGGTCTGGTTGCTCATTCTCTCAGCTCTGATTCTGCAAGGGAGCTCTTGAGGGGACAGTTTCCACTTAGTGCTCAGGATGTTTATCCAACCTGTGATCCTGGAAGGGCACAAGTCAGTTCCCATAGGTGATTGCTCCTGTTGCGGGGGGCAGTCTCGCGATGGGTGCTCTGTCCACCAGGCTCCACTGTTCCTGGAAGCTGTAGGCAATGACTGGAGACTTGTAGGTGCCACTCTAGGTCTTAACAGGACGCTGTAAAAGCTGACAGTGGCCCTGCAAATCTTGTCTCAGTCTTGAAAGGAGACAAAAGAGGTTGGTTATCAGGGCTAATGAACCTTGGACTGCTAGCTTTTAGATGAACGTTCCTTAAATGATTAACATGTCTACCTGCCAAGGTGAGCCGGAACGTGACCCAAAATTTAAGGTAATGAAGGAGATACAAAATGAAGGCAGAGATGCCAAGCTTTTTTTTTTTTTTTTTAATCTTTTTTTTTTTTTTTTGGTGGGGTTCTTTTTTTTTGACTTTTTTGGAACTGGGGGTCGAACCCAGGGCTTTGCGAATGCAAGGCAGATGCTTTGCCACTGAGCTACATCCCAGCCCGAGATGCCAAGCTTTATCCTGCTCTTGAATAGTTGAAATAGTTACCCAGTAAAACCAGGTCGGCAGGCCCCCAAGAGGCTTCTCCAAGTTGGTGGAAAGTGCAGACTGCTGCCTAAAAATGGGTTGTTCCATAGAAACCTTCCAACCACCATCCAAGGGCATAATGCGGGGGTGGAGGACAGCCTACTCCCCTGGTGACTTCCCTTTGGCCCAGAGAAGTGAGAAAGAAAGCAAGGTGGGATGGGCCTGCGAGGAGCTGCAGATAATTTCAAACTCAGTGGCTAAAAGAACACAGATAATCAGAATATCATGACCCAACCAATGAACAAGTCACCTCCCAGACACCAGATTATCCTATAAGTCAGGCAGCACCCTGAGCCCTGTAGATAAATACCCCTAGGCCCAAACCCGTCCTCTGCAACCTTCTATGGGGACCCCTCTTGCTCAGTGAGAACTCTTTCCTTCTCTCTTGAAAAACTTACTCTCTCACACTCAGCCTTATCGACCGTGAATTTCATTCTTCGAGAACACAAGACCAGACCCTGAGAAGAAATCCCTGCTGGTCTGCGGCCGAACAACGACGCTAGCAGGCATTGCCCGCTGCGGAGCTAGAAGAGCTGGAACACAAACAGTCCCCACCTGCCACTATTGTGACAGCAGCAGAAAATCCGGTTTTACTTTTAATTACCCATCAGAGATCTGCAGGCCTGAGAGTCACTGCGTTTAGCAAAGGCAGCCTTTAGAAGTCCCTGTTATAATTTAAGATAACTCAAGGTTGATTACCCCTAGGTTTACCTAATCCCTTCCGTCCCCCAAGACTGAAGACATCAAGACAGAGGTGACAAAGATTTTGTCAAGATTTGCAGGGCCATCAGGGTCAGCAGATGGCCCACCACCACATCCCGTAAGACCTCCAGAGCGGCACCTAGAAGTCTCCTGGCTTCAGTCAACAACTTGTCCTCCAGACACTGGCGTTTCTGAGTGGTAACTAAGAGGAACCCGGGTATGGAGGGTGTTGGGTGAGCCAGAAGCTGTGGGGTGCTGGGACTGCTCCTTCGTCGAGGTGCTGGGCACAGTGTGTGTTTGGTCTGTGAAAATCCACCCAGCCATACGTTGGTGAGGAGGTTCACTTTCCTGTGTTATGTTCTACTTCAATAAAAACATAACTTAAATCTTTGCATATAGTCCTAGAACGATCGATCTGACATTTTTGCTAAGTGAGGACGTTTTAATGTCGGGAAGCTATGGTTATCCTAACAAACTTCCTTGAAATGGAATCAATTCCAACTTTTTGAGAAATCTTCCTGTGTGGTCTTCTTTGGCCATAAGCTGGTATTTGGGGCTCACTGGGGTGGGAAATGGGTGGAGTGGGGAGCAAGGAGCGTTCCCATAACCTGACAAGGGTCGGGGCAGCCTGGGTGACAGAGCAAAGATGGTGGAGGGCAGAGCAGGGCTGGGAGATGCGTCAGATTTTTCGCTGTTGTGACTAAAAGACCTGAAAAAAATAATTTTAAGGAGGAAGAGTTTATTTGAGGGCTCACGGTTTTCAGAGGTCTCAGTCCATAGGAGACTGGCTCCATTCCTCGGGGCTTAAGGTGAAGCAGAACTTCATGGTGGAAGAGTGTGGTGGCTGGAAATGGCTCACATGATGTCAGGAAGCAGAGACACTCCACTTGCCAGATACAAATATATACCCCAACGGTGCCCCCAGTGCCCACCTCCTCCAGCCGCACCCTGCCCCCTTCGTTACCTCTGTGACTTCTGTCAGGGGACTCATGCACTAATTGAGTTAAGACTCTCACAAGCAAATCATTTCTCCTCTAAACCTTCTTGCATTGTCCCTCATGAGCTTTGGGAGGACACCTAATATCTAAACCATAACAGGAGACACCTCAAGTGGGAAGCTGCAAGACTTGGTCCCTTAGGGTTGAGGGTGACCGAACATTTTTTTGCTTGAACCCGGAAGATGGTGAAATGTTACTTGAGATTAGAAAATAAAGAAGAGCCCCTGGGAAAGTATCCAATTTAATCATGGATGCGTTACCCTTCAGGCACCTTTTGAAATATTCAGGAAAAATTACGCAGGAGGCAGTGGTTATAGAGGCCTGGGTGGATCAAAGACTCAAACTTAGAGATAAAAGTGGGGCTGATGTAGCTTGGTGATAAAGTGCTTGCCTCGCAGGCATGAGGCCCTGGGCTGGATTCCAGCAAAACACACACACACACACACACACACACACACAAACACACACACCACAAAAGCCAAAACTAAAGCTGTTACAAGAAAGCATTGGGAAAAATCTTATGGCACTGAATTTGGTGACGATGTTATGGACATGACACCAACAGCATAGGCAATAAAGGAAAAAGACGGACAAGTTAGACTCTGTTAGAGTTAAGAACTTTTGCACATCAAGACACCATCAAAGTTGAATGAAAGGGAGAAAATATTTTCACATCATATGTTTGATAACGGTTAGGATCTCAGTCAGTTGCTGAGGCTGGCCTTGAACTTGCAATCCTCCTGCCTCAGCCTCCTGAGTCACTGCATTTACAGGCACGTGCCATGTGCTGCCTTCAGCTAAGACAAAAGGCTTGATTCCTTTTGAAGGAGGAGCTGGAGAGGCAGGTTGGGGGCCAGGCAAGAGAGGCTTCCTGAAGATCACTAAAGATACTGAGCAATACCCAGGGATTGTACGCATCAAGTTCGTTAAGTGGGATGGAGATTGGAAGGAGCCTTGTACGAGGTCCTCTGTCACCCTGCTGCATGTCATTGTACCCACGGAGGTGGACGCTGTAGCTCAGCGGGCTGAGCAGTGACTGCGCAGTGAGAATCCATCAAGTTTGCATCATGGTGAACCATTTGAGGCTCTAAGAGAAAGAACACATTATGGCCTGGGAAGAAGGGGGACAGAGTAAGTGGCTTCGTCTGTTTATAAGATGTAGGTCACCTGAGGTAATGATGGAAAGAGCGGGGACGGACAGAGAAGGCCTCAGAGGAGGCAGGATCGTGGGGCCAAGAACCGGAGGGAAGACCCACACTGCCGAGACGGAGGCTGCCCCCTTCTTAAACACAGAGATGGGGCTGGGATGGTCACGCTGATGGGCCACCCTGACTGGCTGAGGGATGCCCAGGTATCTGCTAAAGTATTATTTCTGGGAGTTTCTGGAAGGGTGTTTGGGGAAGGAGTGGCGTTTGAGAGGGTAGCCCGAGTACGGCGGAGCACCCCACCAATGGGTGGGCCCCATGGAAGCTGGGCCCAGGCGGCGGCGGGCGGGCTGCCTCTGCTAGAGCTGGCAGGCCACCTAGCCCTCCTGGTTCTCAGGGCATCCAGCGGGACGGGGACTCACACTCTGGCTCCCTTGGTCCTGAGGCCTTTGGGTTTGGAGTGGAATTCTCGCCGCTGGCCCTCCCAGGCCTCAGCTTGCAGACAGCAGATCCTGGGCTTCTCGGTCTCCTAATAGCATAAGCCAGTCCCTCATCACTCATCTCCGTGTATCTGTCTCCCTCCTATTGATTCCGTGTCCCTGGAGGACCCTGACTAATACAGAAACCATTATAGGGGAAGTTGACTGTGCTTTTGGAGCCAGAATAATGATGTGGAGTCTGAAAATGCAAGCAAGCTATTTTTTTTTTTTTCTTCCAGTACTGGCCCGGCTCCTGCTGGGGAAGCACTCTACCCCTGAGCTACCTCCTCAGACCTTTTTATTTAAGACAGAGTCTCGCTAAATTACCTTGGAACTCTCCTTCCTCAGCCTCCCAGGTAGCTGGGACTACAGGTGTGCACCAATAAGTAAATTTTTAAGAACCAACCAAAGTCAGGTACGGTGTACACGCCTGCAGTCCCAGCTACTCGGGAGGCAGAGGCGGGAGGGTCACTTAAGTTGACGAGTTTGAGACAAGCGGGGGGCCACCGTGAGACCCCCATCTCAAAACAAAGCAAAACAAAAGAACAAACCAAAACAATGGTCACCAGGGCCTCTCAAATTTCAACACCCAGGCAAATCACCTGAGCCTCCTGACGGGGCAGACTCTGATTGAGTGGCTCTTGGATTTGTTTTTTGGTTTGTTTGTTTTTGGTACCAGGGATTGAACCCAGGTTGCTTAACCCCTGAGCCCCATCCCCAGCCCTTTTTATATTTTGAGATAGGGTCTCACTGGTTTAGTCAGCTTTTTCCACTGCTATGGCTAGAAGATCTTACCAGAACAATTTTTTTTTTAATTTTTAAAATTTGTTCTAATTAGTTGTACTTTACACAGAATGCACTTTGCTGTATCATATATAATGGAGAATAATTTCTCATTCTTCTGGCTGCACATGATACAGAATCCCACCAATCGTATAGTTGTATAGGTACATAGGGTAATGATCCATTCTACTCTCCTTCCTGCCCCCAACCAGAACAAGTTTTAAAGGAGGAAAAGTTTATTTGAGGGCTCACGGTTTCTGCCCAAGGTGTAGCCGAACATCATGGAGGAAGAGGGTGGTGGAGGGAAGCAGAGAGAGTCCACCCTCCAGACACAAAATATATACCCCAAAGTCACACCCACCTGCCTCTAGTTACCAATCAGTTCATCCCAACAGGGACCAATTCACTGATTAGGTTAAGATTCCCAGAACCTTCTTGCATTGTCTTACATGTGAGCTTTTGGGGGACACCTCACATCCAAACCATAACACTGAGGACCTCACCAAGTTACTGAGGCTGGCCTTGAACTTGTGATCCTCCTGCCTCAGCCTCCCAAATTGCTGGGATTCCAGATTTGCACCACCACACCCAGCTTTGGCTTTGCATTTCTAACCAGCTTCCAGGTGAGACAGAAGCTGCTCATCTGTGGGCCAGATGGGAGCACCAAGTACCTAGCATGTGCTGTCCCATACCGTCGCAGCTAGCACCCATGGAGCTTGGAGTGCAATTGGTCTGGGTGGAGGTGTGCTGGGGGGGTGGGCAAAGCCCCAGATTTTGAAGACTTGATATAAAATGAAAAGAGAACATGAAACGTCTCAGTACTTTTCATGATTGCATGTTGAAAAGATATCATGTTGGATAGATTGGGTTAAATAAATGTTTCCTTTTTAGTTTTTCAAATAGGTTCCTAGAATAATTTTAATTACTTGTGCAGCTTGCATTACGTTTCTATTGGACAGAGCTGCTGTCAAATATTGGAAATGGAGCGACCTTCCAGGAAGAATCTGGGCCCCCCATCACTGTGGTTCTAAGTTTAAAGATGGCACCTCAGGGCACAGGTGGTATTAATGAGAGTTCATTCATAGATTGGCGGAGGGTGGGGGAGCCAGACGGATGATGAGGACGAAGTCACTAGTGGCTTGGCCCGTGTGAGTCTCCTGCAGAGCGTGCACATGCGTATGGGCATGATGAGGTGGGACTTGGAGACAGCGGTAAGAGCTAGGCCAGCCCCTGGGGCTCATCAAAGCCAGGTGAGGAGGGTCAGGAGAAGCCGCTGTGAAGGCAGGAGCCGCACAGTGGGAGCCTGCAGAAGCAAGGAGATACATATATAGATATTTTGTCTTTTTTTTGGCTCCAGGGATTGAACTCAGGGGCGCTCAACTACTGAGCCACAGCCCCAGCCCTATTTTGTATTTTCTTTAGAGACGGGTCTCACTGAGTTGCTTAGGGCCTCACTAAATTAGTGAGGCTGGCTTTGTATTCATGATCCTCCTCCCTCAGCCTCCAGAGCTCCCCGGATTATAGGCGAGCGCCACCTCGCAGGGCCAAGGTAATATTTTTTTAGCAGACGTGCGAGGCTCAGATGTGGAATAAATTTCCTCCTAAGAGTTAAACTGTACAGTTAATGCCACACACGGCACATTGAAGCGGAGATTGAGCAAACGTGCTGGGAGGCAGGATGCGTGGTCCCAGACCCGCAAAGCGCTAAGTCTCAGTGTGTCTTCAGGGAAGGCGAGGCCAGTGCTTGGCCCCAGGGCTGGGCGTGGAGCTCAATGGTCCCTGGAGTTGCAAAAATGAAGCAAAACAGAAATAAACCAGCTGTCAATCAGCCAAAACTGGCCGCGCCCACTGCTCCTGGGAACTCAGTAGCTCCGCCCACGACGCAGCAGCACCTCCAGCTCCTCACACACAGCGGCCCCAGCCCTCCGCCCCTCGGCTCCTGCCACCCAGGTCCCAAGGCCTCCCTGCCTGGCCTTGCTCCTCCGCGCCCCGTTCCTTCTTGGCAATCAGGGATTGCAGTTCAAACAGCAGGTTCAGATCGATTGTTCTGTCAAATTCCTCCAAGGGCTTCAAACTCAGGCCCAGGAGTCCCTGCACGGGCTGTGCTAACTGGGCACAGTGGCCCTGACGGGTCTCCCACCCCCTCCCATGGCCCTGCTCCTCCACCCTGGCCACCTGTGCCCACACCTCTGGCCTGGACATCCTGCCTGCAGATCCCGGATCCTTCCCTGGTGTCCTTCAGTTCTTCTCTCAGATGCACGTGTCACCACTTGAGACCTTTCCTGACCCCAGGAAACGGTGGATGGCAACCCCCACTCTATCCACAGGGCTTAGCACCACATCAGTGCTCCTGAGCGCTCTAGCCCCTTCTGTTTGTCCCTCTCCCATCACTGTGGCAAGCCGTCTTGACTGCTGTCCGGCTGGTTGGCCATCATAGTCTGTGGACCCAGTGAATGGCCAAGCCGCCATCAGTCAGCTCCTCTGCGGTGGGGGTCAGGGGCACTCTGTGGGCTGTCCCTGTGGGGAGAGAGGGGCAGCCAGGGCGGGGAGGAACTGGGACAGGGGCACCCTCACCAAGGCCCATGGGAAAGTGGGAAGCTGAACTGGTCCTCTGAATTGACGAGACATGGACACAGGGTGTCCCCGTCAAGGCAGCTCTCATAGCCAGGGCCACCATAGCTGGTGACCTTCCTGAAAAGCTGGGGAATAAGGGCTTGGTCCTGGCAGGAGGGGATCCTGTGGTGCAGGGGTGCAGCGGGCATCCAATCACCATGGCCAAGGGAGGGGTCTTCTGCGTCACCAGAGCAGGCCGCCCCTGGCCCGTGTTGGAGGGAAAAAAGCAGAGAGAGCAGAGGGAGGGGCTGAGAGGGGCCCACGGCTGTTAGTCTCAGGAGCCACCGAGGAGGGGAGGGGACTGACACAGTCTGGGTCTGGGGTGGAGCCCGGCCCCGCATGCTAGGCGAGCTCTCTGCATGGAGCTGCACCCCAGCCCTAGTTTGAATCTGAAGGTCCCCCAGAGGCCAGGTGTGAAGCTTGGTTCCTAGTTTGTGACCCCGTTGGGTGGTGGAGCCTTAAGGAGGGGGGACACAGTGGAAGGAAGATAGGCCATTGGGGGTGCCCTCGAAGGGGACTTCATGTCCCTACCCTTTGCCCCCCTGCTCGGAGGCGAGTGGACCTCCTCTGCCGCTGGCTCTTTCCATGATGAGCTCCTGCCACAGGCCCAAAGCCACAGGGCCAGGAACCAGGGACTCGAACCTCTGAAACCACAAAAATAAACTTTCCATGCTTTTAAGTTGATGATCTCAGGCGTTTTGTCACAGGGACGGGCAGCTGGCTCACCCAGGGAGGGCGAGCAGGGACTTTCAATGACTGGGGTGACTTGCTAAACTGCAGCAGAGGGCCACCCAGCTGCGGCACGGGTGGGGAAATGGACCGTGTTCAGCAGCCTGAGAACACGCGACAGCCATGCAGCCGTGCCAACACGGAAGAACCCTGCACTTGGCAGGTTCGAGGCCAGAGGAGCCCCTCATCCCTGTGATGATGGTAAGGAAAGAAAAGCCTCCTGTTCCGTGATCGGGCAGGAGTTGGAGAGCTCTGGTGTGTTGTTCCTGTTGCCTAATCAACCAGGAAGAGCTGGGTTCTCTGACAGAGACCAGGACGGAGCTGGGAGGGGCAGCCAGTGGCCGTTCATCAGCACAACAAGGTGTGCTGTTTGCATCCTCATTCTCTGGTCCAGGGGGCCAGGAGAGGAAGAAGGTTCTAGAAGCAGCCCGTGTGGCTCAGTGGTAGAGTCCTGGCCCAGTGTGTACAAGGCCCTGGGTTCAACCCCCAGCAGAGATTTAAAAAAAAGAAAGAAAGAAGAAAGAAAATAGTAAAGGTGTTGTGAGCCTCTTGCCCTCTCTTGTTTGCTCATTTAGCTACTCTTTGGGTGGTGCTGGGAATTGAACTCAGGGCCTGGCTATGAACTGTGTGAGTGCACTCTCATTTTTGAGTGAAGGTTTTTTCCCCCTCTTTCTTCTTTTTTTTTTTTTTTTCATATTTATTTTTTAGTTGTAGTTGGACACAATACCTTTATTTATCTTTATGTGGTGCTGAGGATCAAACCCAGGGCCTCACACATGCTAGGTGAGGGCTCTACCGCTGAGCCCCAGCCCCAGCCCCTTTCCTCTTTCTTCTTAAATGAGACGCTCATGAGTTCTCAGGACAGGGAGACAGCAGCTCTGGGACGGAGGTGGGGCCGGGCCCAGGATGGGCGCAGTAGGAAGCTGAAGGGTCTTCCTGAGCCTGGGGGAGGGTGGAGAGGGGAGTGGAGCCAGGCAGCAGGTAGATCTCCCTCCATTAGCCCTGGAGGCAGCATCTTCTGCTGGGAGTGAAGGGTGGCCCCTGGGGACAAGGAGGATGTGGGTGCAGGAGCTGGAGGTGAAGAAAACCTTCTGGAGAATTTGAGCCTAGGATTTAAAAATTTTTTTTTTATCTTTTACTTTGGGTACTTGGGATTGAACCCAGGGATACTTTACCACTGAGCAACATCCCCAGCCCATTTTATTTTTAATTTTGAGATAGGACTTTGCTAAATTGCCCAGGCTGGCCTCAAACTTGTAGTCCTCCTCCCTCAGCCTCCTGAGCTGCTGGGATCACAGGCCACACCCAGAAAACCTAGTATCACTCTCAAAATTCAGCTGATCATTGATTTTTTTTTTCATTAAAACCAATTTATCACAGAGCCAGACATGGTAGCCCTCTCCCATCTCCCCAGGCACTCAGGAGGCCGGGGCATGAGGATCACTTGAGCCCAGGAGCTTGGGACCAGCCTGGGTGCCGCAGTGGGACCAGCCCATCTGTCCTCCTCTATCATTGTCTCTCAGTGCAGACAGCGTCACACAACATGAGCGGCCTAGGACACGCTGAGGTTTGTTACGCCCCATGGTTTCTGAGGTAGGAAATGAGGAGGGGTGCCGCAGTCTGGCTGGGCACAAAATCATGAGCTACTCACAGCCTTGTAGATTCCAACAGCAACTCTTTATTCCCAAACTGTCGCTGGCACTCTACAAACACGTTCTGGGCAAAATCCACTCTCCACTGGGCTCTGAATCCCAAATACTCTCTGAATCCTGCAAGAACTCAACGGGAACTCTAGGAGCGGGCACGCCTGAGGCAGCAGGATACGCCCTATTCCCAGCAGGATACACCTTAAACCTGGATCCGCCCTGGTCCTTGAGCAAGGTCACCTTACATGCAATGTCACTGCAAATGACCTGGGTCCAATATGGAGAGTCCTTCCTCTAGGCAACATTGGGTAGGCTGACAAAGAAATTGCCATGCGTCATTCCTACTTGGCGATGGCTCTCAGCAGAGGGGTGGGAACAATGACCCTGAGCTCAGGTCAACACAGGGCGGAGGAGTCAAGCCCTTGAATAATCTTTTTTTTTTTTTTTTTGGGGGGGGGGCTGAGGATTGAACCCAGGGCCTGGTGTATACAAGGCAAGCCCTCTACCAACTGAGCTATGTCCCCAGCCCTGAATAACCTTGATACAAAGCTAAAAGGGGACAGGGAATATAGGAGTTTTTTGTTTTGTTATTTATCATTTTATTTTGGAAAATTTCAAACACAGTGGAGATTAATATAACAAACCCCAATATACCCATGTTCTGGGTCACATTCTGTCTCCAAAACACAGCTATGTTGGAGCCCTAACCCCCAGTACCTATAAATGTGGCTTATTTGAAATTAGGCTCTTAAGGAAGACAATCAATTAAAAATGAGGTCACTGGCGTGCCTTAATCCAATACCACTGGTGTCCTTATAAAAAGGGGAAACTCGGGCTCAGAGACAGACACACACAGAGGGAAGGGAGCACGAAGTTGCAGAAAGAAATTATCATAAAGAATTTCACACTCACAGGAAAGCAGACAGAATCTGCTAACATCATGGGAGGATGTGGGCAAAGATGGAGGCCAAGGGGTGCCAAAGAATTCCAGCCCCCCACCCACCCACAACAGTCTCCCTCACAGCCGCCAGGGAGCCAGACGCCAGCCCTGTGAGGGGGGGGTTCGACAACAGAGAGACAGGTGTAGGTGGATTAGAGACAGACAGACAGATAAGCAGACAGAGGATGGAAGATGGTGAAAGATAGTGATTAATAGGTGAACAAGTAGATACCAAACAGATAAATAGATGAAGATTATTAGAAGACAGAAAACATGATTATAGATAATTATAGATAAACAGATTATAAATAGATAAGTAAGTAGATGGTAGACTATAGACAAGTAGGTAGATGATGGATACACGGATGACAGCTGGGTAGTTGATAGATGACGAATTATAAATGGATGATACGATCGATAAATGACAGACAGATGATAAGTGAATGACAGATGCTAGATGGATGGACGATGGACATAGATATCCTGCATACACGGGAGAGGAAGGGGCAGGCGGTGTCCACTGGCCTCGCTGGCCCGTCCTCTCTGACAGCTCTCTGTCCAGGCCTTGCCCTCCCAGGTGCCATCCACACTTCCTGTTCCTCCCTCCCACGCAGAGCTCGGCCTCCTTCCTGCCTGCTCCTCAGGTCAGCTGGTCTGTCCTTGCCTGGGTGGCCCCTCCTGCAGACGGTCCTCCACCAGTGAGGGGCCTCCCTTTTCTCCTTCTGATGTTCCATGAGCCTGGGGCATCTGCCCTGCGTCTGGCTGTCATCAACGTCCCGTTTCCCCAAGCCCCCGGAGCAGCATGTGTTGGACATCCCTGTACCAGAAGGGTCCCTTCTTGTCAAAGGTTCAACCCGAATCCCCCCACCCCACCCTCCATAACAGCGGGGTTTCCGCTGACGCGGGATAAGACGGCACAGACGCTGGCCTCTCCCCTCCCCATATGCTTGAGTTGTGCTGCCCCAAAGATGCTGAAGTCCCAGTACCTCAAAATGACCTTATTTGGAAATGGGGTCATTGCCACTGTAGAGGAATGACAAGGCCGTGCTGGAGAAGGGCCTTTACCCCCCCACACACGGTGTCCTGCCAAGCTCTGGAGCGTGAGAACACATTTCTGTGGCTCCAGCCCGCCCGGCAGCGGTGGCACTTCCTTACGGCAGCCCCAGGTCTAAGGCAGCCCCCAAGCCCGTGAATTGCAAGAAAGGAGGGTGGTGGCACTGGGGAGGTGGGGGCCCCTGCCCTGAGCAAAGGGGCAGCCCCTCCTGAGTCACCTTTCCGAGCGAAGGCCTGTCATCCCCAGCTCCCGGGAAGCTGGAGAGCTGAATCCCAGTGGGAAGTTCTCCCAAGTTGCCAACGTTGGCGACTGAATCCAGTTTTTGAAAAACACCATGTGGGCCCGATTGAGGCTGTTAGTCTGCTACCTTGGCGCCCAGAGGAAGGGATCCAAGGAACAGGGAGAGAGGCAGGGCGGGGGCTGTCGTGTGCTCTGGAAAGTCCCCCAAGGCTCCTGTGTTGACGGCAAGGTCCCGGCCTGTGGCATTCCTGGGAAAAGGAGGGAAAGGAAGTAAAGTCATCAGAGACGCGTCCTTCAAGGGACCCCGGCCCCCCTTCCTCTCCTGGTAGATGGCTGCCGTGAGGTGAACAGTATGTCCACCACGACGTGCTGGCTCCTCAAGGGGGCCAAGCAACCATGGACGGAAACCAGGGGCCGAAGCAACCCGTGCCTCCCTTTCGGTTGGTCGCCTCGGGTGTTTCGTCACATGTCAGAACACTGCCGTGGGTTCGGAGCCGGGCAGGGCTGTGACTGGGTCAGTGAGTAGAGCCCAGGGATGGGCCTCAGTGCTGGAAGGCGAAGGCTCAAAGGCCGAACAAGGCAGAAGTGAGGGACGCCCTCCTGGTGGGGCCTGTGCTGGGTGGGGACGGGTGCCCTGGTCACATCTCCATGGTGTGACCAGGCAGGTGGCCTGGACAGTGCCCTAACCTGTGTCACTCAGAAGCACCTCGTGTGTCCTTTCACTCCAGTCTCCAACAAGCCTGATCAATTTATCCGGGGACAAAACCAAAAGTTTACAGCGGGTGAATGCGCCACCCTTCCCTACCTCTGTCTTTCCCTTCTACATTTGTGGCCTGAGGTTTTTCTTTCGCGTTTTGCAGCACTGAGGATTCTAGGCGAGTGCTCCTCCACCGCCACGCCCCAGCCCTGTTGGGGTTTTGTGGGGTGAGGTACTCCCAGGAGGGAGCTCCTGCCGCCCCGGCCCCCAGGTCTGGCCTCCTCAACCCCCACTGGCCATCAGCCTCTCAATGTTCTGCATCCGCGTCACCTCACCCCTGACACCCAGAGGCCCGACTTCACGCTGGAGACAGCACTGTTTTAGACTCATTTTTGTGACCTTCACTGCAACTTCTGACCCTGTTGGCCACTTCCTCCTTTGGGAAGGGGGTACTAGGGACTAAACTCAGGGCCACTCCACCCTGAGCCACATCCCAGCCCTATTTTGTATTTTATTTAGGGACAGGGTCTCACTGAGTTGCTTAGGGCCTCACAGTTGCTGAGGCTGGCTTTGAACTCGGGATCCTCCTGTCTCAGCCTCCCAAGCCACTGGGATTCCAGGTGCCCACCACCACCCAGCTCTCACTCCCTTCTGGAAACCTCCTCTTCCTTTGGCTTCAGGGAAGTAAGCATGGCTGTGAGCGCTGAGTTCCCTCCACCTCGGAGCCATGATGGCGGAGGCCCCTGGTGCCTCCCCTGGGTAACCATCCTTCCCTTATAGTTCCCTGCCGTGGCCTGCTCTGGACACTGTATTATCACAGTGCTGCGTTTCCACTACTGCCCAGTGGGCTTCTGTTGAACCATCTTCCACAGATGACTGTGTAAAGCTGGGGCCTGGAATCACCAGGAAACCACCTCACTAAGGCAGACGCTGGGTGGGGGTGACCTGGGAGAAAAGGGAGGGTCTGAGTGTGTCCCCCTCCTTCACATGAGCGTTGGCCTAAAGGCGGCCCCAGTCTTCACCACGTGGACAGCTTCCGCTTCCCTGGCTTGGAAAGCTAGAGAACGGAGACTAGGGCGACCACACTGCCACAGAGTGGCGGCTGGAAAGTGAGGGCAGAAGTTCTAGAAGGTGAGAGCTGGAGAGGAAGAGACTCAAAATCTATGTCCACACTCAGCCCAAACCTCTGACTGAGAGCCGGGCACAGTGGCCACCCTGTAATCCCAGCAGTTGGGAGGCTGAGACAGGAGGATCGTGAGTTCAGAGACAGCTTCAGCAGTTTAGCGAGGCCCTAGGCAACTCAGCAAGACCCATCCCAAAATAAAAAATCAAAAGGGCAGGGGATGTGGCTTGGTGGTAAGTGCCCCTGAGTTCAATCCCCAGCTCGGGGCTGTGTGGGCACAGCAGGCTCCGGGCAGCCCAGTGAAGGGAAAAAAAAAAGAAAAAAACTAAACCAAAATTTGAGTTGCCTCCACCACAAAAGAGACAAATCTACAGAATTTCCACCGAGTAAATTGTCTGTTCAAACAGATGAATTAATAGTCTCTGGAGGGTCGTAGCGGAATCCAGACTCTGGATAATATATCATTCACGATAACCAGGACAAAGCCCAAGTCTTTCAGTATTCAGAGAAACAGGGAAAAGTGGCCAAGAGAAAGGAAATCAATGGAAACGGACCCCAGCGAACCCAGATGCTGGAATGCGCCAAGAGCCCGGCAGACGCGGGACCTCCTAAGAGCCCCTTCTCGACGCTGTTTCTATGGCGTTAGATTTCTCTCTGATTTTCCTTCTTTCTTCCTTCTTTCCTCTCTTTGGTGGTGCTGGGGATTGAACCCAGTGGTGCTCTACCACTGAACGACAGCTGCACCCCTTTTTAATTTTTTTATTTTGAGACAGGGGCTCACTAAGTTGCCGGGGCTAGCCTCGAACCCGCGATCCCCCTGCCTCAGCCAAGCAGTGGCAATTGAATTTCAGCACGTGTTTGGAGGGGACAGTCACACCTCAGCATCCAGCAGGATGGATTTCACCTCTAGCCTCCCAGCACTTCCTGGCCCGTCCTTCTCTCGACAGCACGAACCAGTGTCCTGAGGCTCCTCCTGCCAGCTCCTCTCCTCCTGGCCAGCCACCCATCCTGCCCAGGGGGCCCCGAGCGTCTCTAATCTGCGCCTCTTCCCGTCCCCTCACCGTGCGCTCCCCAGTGACAGGTGTCTCTAGGTCTCTCTGGTCTAGACTTGGTCTCACACAAACTAACTGCTCAGGAAAGGGTTTGGGGACCAAGGAACCATGATCCTCTCCCGTTAGGTACCTGGAATAAAGGGCGTGCAAGTGACTTACGGCCCTGTGACTGCAGCCACGGATCAGGTGGCAGCCGCGCTGACGGGGGCTAATCTGAGCCCCTGGGCGGCCCCACAAGTGGGACACTCAGGTCCTCGCGGTGGGTGGGAAGGGGCTTCCTCGTGCTCCTCCCCAGGGACTCTCTTCAGACCTGCCCAGGAATGGCCACAGCCGACGCTCCCCAGATGGAGGGTCACACGTCCCGAATATCACAGTCTCAGGAGGCCCGTGTGGAGGCCAGGCGCTGCTGTCCAGTCAGGATCTGCTGGTTGGGTAAAAGGCCTAGTTGGAATGAAGTGAAAAGCCAATGTCCCTGAGCACGGGGCTGGGGACAGGCTGTGAGGCAACTAGAAAGAGCCTCTTGCGCGTCTTTTCCCTTCCACCCCCAGCTGTCTTAGGTCCAGCCCCGCCCCAGGGGTGGGCAGGAGGACAGGGCAGCTGTCCTGGCAGGGGGTGCTGGGGCCACTGTGGCTTAGGCCAGTGGGCAGGGGACAGGCTGGCTGCCACGTCAGCCAGCTGGAGTAACAGAGGGTTGTGGCGAACTCTCATGTCACCAGAGGGGGTGAGAGGAGGTCCCAGAGAAGGCAGCGGGGTCCTTGACGTGTGTGGCGGAAAGGAACTGAGATCCACTTAGGAAAGCAAGGAGGACACCTTGAGGGAGAATGGAGGCCACCTGTCCACTGAGAAGCACTTTGGGGCTCTCAGGCCCTTCTTTTAAAGGGTCTTAGCAGGGACGTGAGGGGGCATGTGGGCTGGCATCCCCGCTGGTCACAGGTGCTCTGGGGGGGGCCTGGAATGGTCAGGTCCTCGGGTCCTACCTGACTGGTAGCTGATGCTGGCAGAGTGCGCTGGCTCCGGCCTCGGTGCTCAGCCTGTTCTGCAGACACGAGGACAGGGGGCTGATGAGCGGTGTCCGGGGTGAACTTTCCAGCGATTTTCAGGCTGTGAGTGAAGATCCGTAAGCTTCCCCGAAACGTGGAAGTGACCGACCCGGGAGGAAAGCTGCCCGGGGAGGAAGGTGTGAGGGGCCCAGCGGAGGCTCTGGGGGAGGCCAGCCTCCTGCCCGACCTTTGCCTCCTTTCTACCTGGGGCTTATTTACTCTTTTATCCCGACTCATTCCCCTCCCTTGTTCCTCAGCGTCCGCCATGAAGGGTGAAGGTCTGGCTTCCAGAACGGCTCTGAGCTGGACAGAGACAGCGTCCTCCTGCCTGATCTAAAGGAGACAGACAGGAACTGGTCAACGGGGACAGTAGTGGGATGGACTGGCATCCTTTGGTTTGCTTGTTTCTGTTTAGGCACAGGCAGTAATTTACTGAGGAAGCAGAGACACACTAGAGGGAGATTGTGGGTCACCTCAAGACAATGAGAAGCAGCCCGGGGTCCCCCCATTGCCTGCCTCTCGGTGTGGAACGCTGCAGTCTGGAAGATACGCACTTGCACGTGGAGATTAAGGAGGAAGGGCTTGCCGGGCGCCGTGTGCACCCCTGGAATCCCAGCGACTCAGGAGACTGAGACAGGAGGATCCAGGCTCAAAGCCAGCCCCAGCAACCCAGCAAGGCCCTGCCTGAAAATAAAAAATAAATAAAAAAGACGAGGGATGTGGCTCAGTGGTTAAGGGCCCCTGGGTTCTGTCCCCAGTTCCCAAAAATAAGGCAAGGACTGAACAATGGGGAACACAACCAAAGTCCTTCGGAGTGGGAACAGCCAGCGGGGGGGCGCGAAGGTCGGCCCCACCGAGGGTGTGCGCGTGGTTCTGTGGGAGCTGATCGGTGGCCAAAGGACTTCCCCAGAGGAAAACACCCACAAGAGGGGCTGGGGCTGGGGCTCAGCGGTGGCACTGGCCTAGCACGTGCCAGGCCCTGGGTTGGATCCTCAGTGCCACATAAAAATAAATGAAATAAAGGTACTGTGTCCAACTACAACTAAAAATAAATAAATATTAAAAAAAAAAAAAAAAACACCCACAAGAGCAGAAAGGCCCAAGAGCCCTGGTTTATACTACAGAGGGAAACTTAGCTTAAATAGGCTTTTGGTTTTTATTTTTTGAACAGGACTTGGACATCCTCTAGTGGCTTACACAAAGAGGGGTTCTTCTTTTCCTTATTCTCTCTCTCTCTCTCTGTGTGTATGTGTGTGTGTGTGTGTGTGTGTGTGTGTGTGTGTGTGGTCCTGGATCTGCAAACCTCAAGTGGGACGGGATCGGGGGTCTGTGATGTCCGCCCGTGGAGATCCACACTGCGGGGGTCTTGGGGGACCTGCACAGGCCCTTCTGCCCAGGAGTCTGAGCCTGGCTCCTCCTCTCCCTGCTGGGGGGGGCGTACTTGCCCCTGGTTGCCCCCCTGCTGGAAGACCTAGCAGCTCGCCCTGTGTTGGCTGAACACCAGTTTGTTGCTGGGTTGTGAAGGTCAGTTTAGGCTTCTTGGGGTTACCCTTGGGGACTTCGTGAGAAGCCTCTCAGTTCCTTCAATCTTTTCCTCCACCAGTCGTGCCATCTGCCAGGATGGGCCGGGGTCTTGCGGACCACATGGCTTCCCTTGGAAAGGCTGGGGACATTCCCTTGTCCAATGGTCCTCCTTTTTGCAGAATATGCACTCAGTGGCTCCTAGTCTCTGGGGTCTTCGTAATCCCCGAGTGAGAGGTCGAAGACTCACCAGAGTTGCAGTTCTCCTAGAAGGAACTGTCATTCCCTGGGTTCTAGCTGACCTTGGAGGGTGAGGGCCAGAAAAATTACCAATTTTCCCTCTTTATACTTTTTATCTCTTCTGATATTGAACAATCAGAAGATCAGTTCCACTGGTTCTTTTTTTTTTTTTTTTTTTGGAGGGGTGGTACTAGGCATTGAACTCAGGGACACTCGACCACTGAGCCACATCCCAGCCCTATTTTGTATTTTACTTAGAGACAGGGTCTCACTGAGTTGTTTAGAGCCTCACTTTGCTGAGGCTGGCTTTGAACTCATGATCCTCCTGCCTTAGCCTCCGAAGCTGCTGGGATTACAGGCGTGCACCACTGAGCCTGGCCATTAGTTCTTTTTAGTGAATAGGGGTCAATATAGCCTATCTGTCCTGTCGATGATGGCTATCATATTAAAATATTGCTTAGGTTGTTTCATTAGAAGTTATAATTCTGTAAAATGTTAACTTTAAGGAAAATAGATAACAAAGTTGTTGTTATTTATTCACCTATTTTTATGGTACTGGGGATTGAAAACAGGGGCCCTCTATCACTGAGCTACTTCACTAGCCCTTTTCATTTTTTGTTTTGAGACAGGATCTTGCTAAGTTGACCAGGCTGGCCTTGAACTTGTGATCCTCCTGACTCAGCCTCTGGAACAGCTGAGATCACAGTTGTGTGCCACTGAAAATGGTTTCTCAAAATAAAATTAAGAGCAAAGAAAATCCAGTGTCTATAATAGTTCTGAAAATATTACATATCACAAATAAATTCCAATTAAAACGTTATTTTTATATCTTATTTTCTTGTCCTAAAAATAAGTGAAAAAAATTTTTAAAAAGTAGAATGTGGGGCTGGAGTTGTGGTTCAGAGGTAGAGCACTCGCCTATCATGCATGAGGTTTGATCCTCAGCACCACATAAAAATAAACAAATAAAGGTATGGTGTCCATCCACAACTAAAACAAACAAACAAAAATTAATAAATAAATAAAGGTATCGTTTTCACCTACAGCTAAAAAACAAATGTTTTAAAAAAAATAGAGTGTACTTATTTGCAGATGTTTTTTCCTAGGTGATCAATGCCCAATCGCTTTTTTTTGGGGGGGAGCGGGTTCTGGGAATTGAAGCCAGGGGTGCTTTCCCACTGAGCCACACCCCCAGTCCTTTTTATTTTGAGATACAGTCTGACTTAGTTGCCAGGACTGGCCTTAAACTTGCAATCCTCCTGTCCTAGAGTCACTGAGGTTACAGGCATGTGACACGGTGCCCATCCAATGCCCAGTCTTTTAACTGCCAGAGTAGCGTGGTTTGGAACACCAAGTGTTTGGGCACATCTAAATAGTTTTGTTGAAAGACGACAGTCGTAATACAATTAGGAGTACAAAGATTAATGCTTGAGAAAAGCTCTCCTTACTAACAATTTTAGTTTGGAAGACATCATCTTGGTAGAGTGCTTTCCTAAGCTCTGCGTTTTAGAATGCTCATATACCTGGCAAACACAAGTGCATTCGGCATACAAGATCCTCACACTTACCTAGAAGTCCTTTATATATTAACTTAGCTTTTACTTTTGGAGGGAAATTCAGACTCCTCGGCTCCATAAGATCACTATAATTACAGGTCTACCTAGGCTAACAGCATGGACGAAGAACCACTTTAGACCTCTTCTAAGTTAAGGAAACAGTGTTAATGACCATTCATTAACTCAATTAACAAAGACCCTTCCGGGCTGCTTGCAGATACCCGTTGCTATTCCAGAAATCTCTTGTTACATAACCATCCTCCCCAAATACTAGGACAGAGGCTCTTCTGTGGCTGTTTTAAAATCACCCTATCTGGGGAATAAGATATGTAATTCGTGTCACAGAGAAAGAATGCATCTCTCTATTACTTAAGAGTTCTAAATAACAACGGGCTGGGGTCAGCTCCCAGCTTGCCCCGCATGCTCTAGGGCCTGGGTTCTGTCCCCAGCACCACAAAAGAAAAAAAAGAAAGACAGAAAGAATTCTAAAAAATAAGGAAAGAAAGTGAAAAACCATGGAGAAGGTACATGTAAAAAAACAAATGACCCTTAAATATGTAAAAATATGACTAAGTTAATTTATAAAAAGAAAACTTCCGATTATAAGTACCCTGAGATATGATATCCTACTAACTGACACAAATCCAAAACTTGGACCCTCTCCTCATCCATCAAGGCCAAGGTGGGTTTGTTCAGCTCAGGAGGGATACAAAGTGGGACAGTCTGGTGATGGGGAACATCTGGAACAACGACGGATGCTCTGAGCTTTAGCTCTGTCTGTGAGCCTCCGGGCTGCATCTCGAGGTCACTGCTGACCATGTCATTCCTTGCAGCACTGTCTATAAAGCAGACAATGGGAAAGGTCCCACTTTCCCTCGATAGAGGGACAGATAAAATTGTGGACTAGTAGAAGACTGCACAAATATAAAGAAGCAGGAAGAAGCTTTGGGTCCTTCTTGACAATTATGGGGATCACCAGAGGACCCTTGCTAAGGTGGAGAACAATGTGTAAGCTAACCGGCTTTTGAGGCCAGATTAACCTGCACATGTATTTTAAAAACTGAAGAATCCTGAGAAATTTCAAACCATTTGCTATGGTTTGAAAGTGTCCCCTAAATTCCAGAGGCTGAGGCGGATATAGGGGTGCATACCTAGAATCCCAGCAATTTGGGAAGCTGAGGCAGGAGGATTGCAAATTAGAGGCCAGCCCCAGCAACTTAGCGGGAACTTATCTACACAAAAAATTTTTAAAAAGGGCTGGGGATTGTAGTTCACTGTTACAGCAACTGTGGGTTCTATCTCCAGTACCGCAAAAAAAAAAAAAAAAAAAAAAAAAAAAAAAAGCTTGTTAATGACTACATTTTGCGGTATGACCCAAGTGCGAGCCCTTCGTGTACGTGATTGATTTGAATCAGTGAAACCAAACGCTCTCATCTGGGTTATTTACAAAAGTAGACTCTTCAGTGATGGCGTAAGTTTAGATTTACAGAAAAACTGCAACCATGGTGCTCAATTTCCTCCCCGCCCTTCATCCCATTTCAGCCACGGCAGTCTGGCGCTGCGTGGTACAAGGCTAGAATAAACACTGGTCCTTCACATCAGCTAGACTCCAGGCTTTATTTGGATTCTCCCAGCCTCTCCACCTACATTCCTATTCTGTTCCAGGATCCAGTCCAGACCCCCGTGCTGCGAGCACTTCAGGGACCTTGTTATTGCACAGGCGTCCTCAGCTGATGCAGGAGGGCACTCCTGGGGACCCATCTGTCACTCGCAGCTGGGAATGTGAGCTCCTGTTCACCCTTCCCATCCCTCGGTGCCTGAGGACGCTCTTACTGAGGGATGCTAACCAGGGGTTAGAACGAAAGACCTGAAGAATTGCCCATGGTGCTCCCACCCCACGAGGGGCTTCCTGTGCGCGCCCCCAGAGAGCCGGGGAGAGAGCTGCTCATCCTCAGGTTCCATCAACAGACACTGACTGAGCCTCTGCTGTGCGCAAGGTCCTCTGGTAGATGGCATGGGGGGAGACAGAGTTGAATAAGCCCTTCTCTCACTTTTAAGGGCTGCCATCCAGCCAGAGAGACAGCCTGACCCCCAACTCTGGAGGTGGGGCTAAGACACAGGTAACTGGGCAGAGACAGAGATGAGGAGATGTGCTTCACCTGGGAAGACTGAAGGCTTCCTGGAACATAGGTCTTTTGAACCAGGCCTGAAAGGAGGGTGGGATTTCAATGGGAACGGCAAAAAGGAACAGTGTTGTAACTGAAGGAACAGCAGAGGCCAAGGTGCAGAGGCGTGAGAGTTGGGGGCAGGGGCCCAGGACTCCTGGAGCTGAATGTAAGGGGAGAAGGGCCCCAGGAGGGCGGCGAATGCTGGGGCAGGAAATCCACCCTTCTCCAGCAGGGAGTGAGAAGCACCTCAGAGTCCCACTCAGGGAAGATGGGAGCCATGTGTCTTTTAGGGAGGAGCTTGTGGCAGTAGGACAAGAGGGTGAAGGATCACAGGAATGGAAGAGGGTGAGGCAGGCAGAGCAGAGACAGAGATGGACAGTGGTTGGGATACGAGGATGGGGTGGAAGTGGGCGACAGAGACCACAAGACAGAGGGACAGAAAGAGGGGAGCTGATGCCAATCTATTGAAGGGGCCGGTTGCATCAAAGGGATTTTTGAGGTTGAAGGTGCAGGAGATCCCTCCCCAGAGGTCACACTGAGCCTGGTGTTCAGTATAAATGAGGCATCATCCATGAAGAGGAAGTGGCAGAAGGTCCTCTGGGCAGAAGAGGAAGCAGATCACCCTGCTTCACAGGGGTCATGTCTGCAATGCCTGTCACCCACAATCTATGACCCCTGCATAACTCCTTAAGGATCCTTGTCCACAGGAGGTCAAAGCTTTTCCTGGGCTAATAACATCCCCATGTGTACAACCCTCATAGAAATGGTCTCACTGCCTGCCCCCAGCTCCTAGTCTCCTGAACCCCAGCATGCACAGTCCCATCACAATCTGCTGCCACCCCACTCTCAGCCCCTTGCCCTCTGGGGCCCACATTTTCTAGCCACTGACAACTTTCCCTGCATTGTGTGGCTGGGAACCCCCTTACCTTCTGCAGACCGTGGTCTTTTCAATCTTCAGGTCTGGGCTCCCTATCATCCTAGGGACAAGTCACCACACAGGTCTTTCTCCTGCCCTCTGTGGTTCATCAGTTATGGGCCCCGGTGGGACTGTGAGCCTGGAGACCATATCCCGTCCTCTCCAGGGTTCCAACTAGCCAGCGCAGTGAATGAGCAGGAAGTATTTGCCTTAATTTGTCCTAGACTTCCCACTTTAAAGATTCAAAGGAAGCATTTTTCTTCTATCATTGTAGGCCCTCCTATAATGAAATCTCCTCACCCCAAACAGGGTCTTCCTGACGTGGGGCTCTTGACCTTTTGCACACTAGATGATATTGGTTAGAAACTTTCCCCACCTGGGCTGGCGGGGTCCTTCACGTTCCCAGTTCACACATTTAGTCCTCTATCTGTACAACAAATATTAGGCTGGTTTGCGCCAGGCTCTGTTGAGGACCTCAGGACACGGTGGAACACGTGGACGCAAGCCGGCCTTCGAGGTAGGCATGAAACGGTCACCGCAAAGCCGAGCGTTGGTGGCGTATTCCTGTAAACCCAGCGACGCTGGACGCAGGAAGATCGCAAGTTCGAGATCAGCCTCGCCAACTTAGTGTGACCCTGTCTCAATAAATAAATAAATACAGCGAGCTCCCGCCCCTGCTCGCTGTGGATGCCCGCTGGGCAGCACCGGGTACTGCGCTGGGGCCAGGGTCCCGCCACCCGCGCGCCCAGCAGAGCATGATCCGTTCCCTCCGACGCCGCCCGGGTACAGCGGGGGACTTTGGAGGCTGTGAGCCACCTCCCAGGGCTCCGCAGCTCAGTCTCCGCCGCGCGGCTCGGCCTCCAGGGCAGAGTACACAGGGCTCCCGATCTCCGCAGCTAAGCCTCCGCCAGGCGCAGGGAGACCGGCGGGGAGGCGGGGCCTGCGCCTGGGGCGGGGCCTGCGCCGGGGCGGGGTCTAAGCCAGGGGCGGGGTCTAGGGGCGGGGTTGTGGGCGGGACCTGAGCTCCGGGCGACAGCTCTCCTCCTTGTGGCCGCCACCTCGCCAGGCTAGAGAGACTGCCGCGCGGCGCGGGAGCGGAGCGATGGGTGAAAACGCCGCGCCAGGGCCCCTTAGACTAGACCCGGGCGGGGGAGGCCACGCGCGAGCACCCAAGTGCCCACCCATCTTCTCTGGCCCGTGAGCAGGGACAATGACCGCCCCCGCACTCCTGAGTGTCGAAGTTTCTTCATCTCCTGTCCCCGGAGCGAGCAGAGCCAGACCAGCTGGAGGGTGGGCGCCCACGCTGCCGCGCGTGGCCGCCCAGGGTCTCGGGAGGAGAGAAGCGTGGGTATCTGGGGGCGCAGAGGTCTCCAGCCCGGCAGGGCGAGCCCGCGGGGGAAAATGTCAGCGCCGGGCCAGACCTGAGCAGGGTAGGCCCGAGGCATAGCGGTGCTGGGCGGTAGCGCCCGGGTCATGGAGTGGTGCTGCCAGCTCCAGGACCCGCTGTGCATCGCGTACCCACCCCTGAATGACCTTGGGCATGAAGTAGACCTCCCGCTGTGTGAAGCGATGTTGTGGGGAGTGGGGAGTTCGCTGTGTCAGGTGCCCAGCACCCACGTGGCCCTCAGTGAAGGCTGAACCCCGTCCGTCCACAGTTTTCATTTCCAAGCCTCCAGTTATCCGAGGTCCAAAAATATCCAATAGCAACTCCAGTTTGAAATTGCCCACTATTGTGAGTAACGTGATAAAATCTCCAGCTGCCTGAACAGGACTCACCTTCACCTTTTGTCTCTCCTAAGGTATTTTGAGAGAAAGAGAAAGAGAAAGAGAGAGAGAGAGAGTTATCAGTCGCATAACTTTTGTTTGCTGCCCTGGGATTGAAACTAATTGGCTCTTGCTGGTGATGCTCTACCACCCAGCTGCATCCACCAGTGCCCCCAACCTGTTGTACTGGCGTTATTTATTTTATTTTATTTTCACTAAGTTGCCCAGGCTGTCCTCAAACTTAGGATCGTCCTCCTCAGCCTCCTAAGTAGCTGGGGGTTACATGTGTGTGATATCTTACCCTGCTCCACATAACTTTTAATACAGAATATTGTTATAACTGTTTTATTTTATTATTAATCTTTTTCTCTCTTTTTTTGAGAGTCCTGGGGATTGAACTCAAGAGTACTCTACCATTGAGCTACATCCCTAGCTCTTGTTTTTGTTTTTTGTTACTGGGGATTGAATCCAGGGAGCCACATCCCTAGGCTTATAACTAACTATCTTTCTCTCTCTCTCTCTCTCTCTCTCTCTCTCTCTTTCTTTCTCTCTCTCTCTCTCTCTCTCTCTCTCTCTCTCTCTTTCTCTTTTTCTCTCTTTCTTTTGTCTTTCTTTTTCTTTCGTGCTGAGGATCAAACCCAGTGCCCCAGGCATGCCAGGAGAGCGCACTACCATTTGAGCCACAACCCCAGCCCTCACTGAGTTTCTTAGGGCCTCCTTAAATTGCTGACCTGGCTTTGAACTTGCAATCCTCCTGCCTCATCCTCCTGAGCCACTGGGATTACAGGTGTGCACCACCATGCCTGGTATCCCTAGCTCTTTTTATTTTTAAGGCAGAGAATTGCCAAGGCTGGCCTTGAACTTTTGATCCTCCTGCCTCAGCCTCTGGAGTCCTCAGGATTATAGGCATGTGCCACCATGCCCAGACTTTACTCCACTTTTACAGAAAAGGAAATCGGGATGCAGAGACATTTCAGGAACTTGCCCAGGGTCACACAGCTAATTAGTGATGGGTCCAGGCCACCCAAACCCCAGCCCACTCTCCAGTTCTGCCCCAGTACAAATGGGTGCATTCTATCAAGCCTGCCAAGGCTTTCTCTCCCTCCTCTGGGATCTGCACACCCATGTCTGGCTCCCTCCAGCAGGGGCCAGGGCAGGGGTCGGTGGTGCTAATGTCCTGGGAACACTGGGCCTAGATGAGGGCCCGGGAAGGGCTGGCTTCATGAACAAACTAGTGAACAAATGAATGTCGCGGTCCTTCAGGTCTGCTCTCAGAGCTGAAGCTGACAGTGCCCTGGGGCCACATTGCTGCCAAAGCCTGGGGCTCCCTGCGGGGCCCCCCAGTTCTGTGCCTGCATGGCTGGCTGGACAATGCCAACTCCTTCGACAGACTCATCCCTCTCCTCCCCCAAGGTAGGGCGGGGGTGAAGGGAAGCTGAGGGGCCGCCTGCAGTGAGAGGCGGCTGATGGGCACCCTTCTCCTGCCCCTATCTCTGGCCCAGACTTCTATTTCGTTGCCATGGATTTCGGAGGTCATGGGCTCTCATCCCATTACAGCCCAGGTGTCCCGTATTACCACCAAAACTTCGTGAATGAGGTCCGGCGAGTCGTGGCAGGTGAGCAGGAGGCCGGGGTGTGGGGGTGCCCTGGGATGTGCCCTCTGTGCTTGCAGCTGGCTGTGGCTCTGGTCCTGGCCCCAGTTCCACCAGCAGTTCTTGGGTGGAACTGGGGAGAAAGCTCTTCTCCAGGAAGAGCTCGCTTCCTCCAGTGCCCGCCTAAACTGGTCTCCTGGGGGAGAGGGATTTTCCCAAGCCTGGGACAGCAGGAAAGAGGGCCCGTGAGGGGCGCCATCCAGACCTCCTGCTTTATGTATTTTCAGCCTTGAAATGGAGCCGTTTCTCTATCATGGGCCACAGTTTCGGTGAGTACCCTTTGGCCAGCGACTGATTGGCCTCTTGCAGGGGCTGTGGGAGGCCAGGAGTTGGCACCTGGTTCCTTTCTCTGCACCTCTGAGAACCGCAAAGAGACACAATGTCTTGGACATTGACCTTTGGCCTCTGTGCCCTCTGACCTCAGACATGTGGCTCAAAGGTGGCTATTTTCTGACCTGATGAGGGAGAGGTGGCCCCATGAGTGGACATGTCTGGAAGGGGCCTGATGAGCCAGGGGAGGGGGCCTGAGTTTGAGAAACAAAGCCCTGGCTGGAGCAAGGGTATGTCTGCTGACTGCTCCTTTGTCCTCTTTTTGTCCCCAGGAGGCACTGTAGGCGGCATGGTGAGTAGATGGCTTTGCTATGGCCACCTGAAGTGGTGGGAGTGGGGGAAGCAGGAGGAGGAAGTTCCCGGGACAGGAAGGGCCTCCTCACGGTTCAGCTGGGCAGCACATCATGTAGTAATCGCTCGAGAGGAAGTTGGTGTCAGAAAGTGGAGACTCCTGATAGAGTTCAGAGTTTCCACATTCCCGCCCGTCACGGGGACCCTGGAGTCCAGCTGTCACCAGGGTCTGGAGCTGGGTGCGGGTGCAAACTTGGGGGGTCCAGGGGAGGAGCCTGAAGGGACAGAGGGTTCTCACTCTGACCTCTTGGGGGCCCCTTTGCCCAACCGAAGCCTTTTCAGGAAGCGCAGGGAAGAGCTGCGTCCTCGCTCGGCTCACCCTTCCCTTTCTGTTCATCTAGTTTTCCTGCACCTTCCCCGAGATGGTGGATGAACTTATCTTGTTGGACGCGTCGCCGTTTGCCATGGACATTAATGTAAGGAGGGGGCTTTGTGCGGGCTGCCATGGGAAGCCCCAGGCCCGGCTGGTGCCCTTAGCCCTGTCTCCTTTGGTAGATCAGGGAGGCTGGAGGGGGTGGCAGGCTGGACGGGGGTCCGGGGACCTTCACAGAGGGGAGCATTCCATGCTTGTACCCAGGAGTGGTCAGGGGAGGGCCCGTGGAACCCTGTGTGTGTCCCGGGAGCCGCAGAAGGCAGGTGGATTGTGAGCGGGGTGGAAGAGGAGAGGAACTGCGGGTTGAGGAAGTGCGGAGGACACAGCCCGTGAGCCCACGACACTCAGCTCAGCCAGATTACTTTGTGCCATGCACACTTGCACAACCACACAGAGCACGCTCGAGTGTGGACCGACAGGAAAAGTACTGACCCCTCCAGCCACCACCACCAATAACAGCCAGTGCTGTCCCCTTTATCTGAGACCTGGCTCTGTCATTTATGTTCTGTGTAGCCCAAGGCAAGTCACTTGGCCTTTCTGAGCCTCAGTGTCCTCACCTATAAAATGAGAAGTTGCACTCAGTGCTCTCAGAGATCCCTGCCCGCTCTGGTGGTCTGCTCTTCTCTTTCGGAAGGCTCAGCTCTTGATGGTGACACATGTACTTCATCAGTTTCAGTTTTCTTATCTGTAAAATGACCACAGTTCTGCAAGGCAAGAACGTATCTGTCTTTTTATCGCCATGTCCCCGGGCCATGCTTAGTAGTAGGTGCTCAGTAAGAGCCTTTGCATGAACCCGTACTATAGTAGGATCCAACTCGCGGACCACCAGGACTGACCTGCTTTCTTCCTGTACTTCCCCATTGATGGGACAGACAGCACCCAGGGCCCCCTCCTGGGGCTGGGTGAGTGCTTGGGTCTCCCTGTCCCCTATTCTCAGGTGAGAGTGGGAGGGCCTGGCTCCTCACCCCCTCGCCAGCCCTCCCACCAGCTGGCGTGGTGGCATTAGTTGAACCAAGTGAAGTCACCCACCCTTGGTGGTCATGACTGATCCTCTGATATGTCTTTACAATGCACCTAACAGAGATGTCCTTCCTTCTCCATCATCCAACCTGGTCCCTGCAATGTCCCTGCAGGCAGGGTTGAACTGGCCATGGCTGTCAGAGGACCCACTGGGTATCACTAGCAGGGGCCCAGTGAGCTGGGCCAGGGAGGGGACCCCTACTCTCTAGCCTGGAGCCCTGCCTACCTAGCCAATGGCAACCCCTAGGAGATGGAGAACTTGCTGACCTACAAGCGGAGAGCCATAGAGCACGTGCTGCAGGTGGAGGCCTCCCAGAAGCCCTCGCGTGTGGTCAGCCCGGAGGAGATGCTGCAGGGGTGGGTGTTGGGAGCAGGTGGGGAGGGAGGCTGGGGCACTGCAGGGCACCCTGGGAGGAACCCTCTGCGACCCAGGGAAGACTCTTCCCACCCATAGTTCCACACCAGACCTCTGTCTTCCTGTGGTTGCCCTGAGCACCAGCCCCCTGGTGGACACCCCAGAGGGGCTCTATCTGCCTTTGTTCTGCCTTAGGCGTTAAGCCATGCCTGCCACTTCTGCCATCCTGCTCCAGTGGCCTTCCCGTCTGCACACACACACACACACACACACACACACACACACACACACAGTCTCACTCTCCCTCCCTCCCCTCCTCCTCTCTCTCCCTCCCTCTCTCTCTCCCTCCTCCTCCCTTCCTCTCCCTCCCTCCCCTTCCCTCCCTCTCTCCCTCCTCCTCCCTTACTCTCCCTCCCTCCCCCTTCCTCAATCTCTCTCCCTCCTCCTCCTTCCTTCCTCTCCCTCCTCCTCCCTCCCTCTCCCTCCCCTCCCTCTCTCCCTCCCCCTCCCTCCCCCTCCCTCCCCTTCTGTTCCTCTCTCCCTCCCCCCTCTCCCTCCCCCTCCCTCCCTCTCTTTCCCTCCTCCTCCCTTCCTCCCCCTTCCTCCCCTTCCCTTCCTCTCCCTCTCTCCCCCTCCCTCCCTCTCTCTCCCTCCCCCTCCCTACCCCCACATCACCCTTCCACACATTCTCTTTCCTCCTGGCCTCCAAGACTGCAGCTCCCGCAGCCTGACCTGTGATCCTCCCTGCACCTCACTGGCCTCCCCACTCCTGCTTCAGCCTCAGTGGGCTGCTTCCCTCTGGAAATCGGCCATGACTACCCTTCCTTCCCTGGAGGTGACTGCCCTGTCCTGCTGACTCCCTGTCTCCTCATTGGCAGGAGCCCCACAACCATGGATGGGGACTGTGGCCATTTGGTAACATTTGTCTCTCCTGCTCCTAGCAGTGTGCCCAGGGGTCAGGGCTCACAGTAGTTACCATCTAGAGGGGAAACACACACACTCATATTCATAGGATGCGTAGCGACATGCTGGCACAACACACTGGCACGGCCCGCGGCACCCAGGCGTGTCCTTCCTGGGTGCCTCCCTTTCACCGCCCTGCTCCCCTCTCCATCTGGCCCCTGGGCTGGCCGTGGCCTTCAGCATCCCTCTGTCCACCCCCAGGTTCCTGAAGAACAACAGCCATGTGGGTGAGGAGTGCGGGAAACTCCTCCTGCAGAGAGGAACCACCCGTGGGGCCACAGGTAAAGGTCTCCCTCTCCAAGCTTTGTGGACTGTCACTGGCATGGCATCGAGGACTTGCATGGACCAGGCATGATACTTAGTACTTTGCAAACAAGTCCGGGCTGCATTCAGGTCGTGAGCACCATCTGTTTGACTTGTGCAGTTTAAACAAAAACATTGGGGGAGGGGATAGGTCACCTGTATTTAAAATAGTAAGATTTTATGTAGAAATAGAAATTCTGGTTTCTTTTGAAAAGTTGGGCGATTTGGCAACACATTCTGTTCCCTACAGGCAAGGAGTAGCCCCACAGAAGCCCCTCTCCCTGTGAACAGGCACTGTGCCCACTCTGCCAGGCTTCTGCTGGCATCTGTGTCGGTGACCTCAGGAGGTCCCAGCAGAGGCCTTTGGGTTTTGAGGACTGGCTAACTTCACTTAGCATTATCTTCTCCAACTTCATCCATTTAGTTACAAATGCCATAATTTTATTCTCCTTTAATCCTGTGTAATATTCCTCTGTGTATATATACCACATTTTCTTTATCCATTCAACTACTGAAGGGCATCTAGGTTGGTCCCACAGTTTAGCTGTTGTGAATTGTGCTACTGTAGACATTGATGTGGCTGTGTCCCTGTAGTATGTTGTTTTTAAGTCCTTTGGGTATAAACCGAGGAGTGAGATAGCTGGGTCAAACGGTGGTTCCATTCCCAATTTTCCAAGGAATCTCCATACTGCTTTCCATATTGGCTGCACCAATTTGCAGTTCCACCAGCAATGTATGAGTGTGCTTTTTCCCCCACATCCTCGCCAACACTTATTGTTGTTTGTACTCTTAACAGCTGCCATTCTGACTGGAGTGAGGTGAAATCTTAGAGTAGTTTTGATTTGCATTTCTCTAATTGCTAGAGATGATGAACATTTTTTCATATATTTGTTGATTAATTCTGTATCATCTTCTGAGAAGTGTCTGTTTAGTTCCTTGGCCCATTTATTAATTGGCTTGTCTTTTTGGTGTTTAGCTTTTTGAGTTCTTTATATACCCTAGAATTACTGCTCTATTTGATGTGCAAGTGGTAAAAATTTGTTCCCAAGCTGTAGGCTCTCTGTTCACTTCACTGATTGTTTCTTTTGCTGAGAAGCTTTTTATTTTGAATCAATCCCATTTAATTCTTGATTTTTTTAATATTTATTTTTAGGTGTAGATGGAAACAACACAATGCATTTTATTTTTATGTGGTGCCGAGGATCGAACCTGGGTCCCACCCATGCTAGGGGAGCGCTCTACCGCTGAGCCACAATCCCAGCCCTTAATTCTTGACTTTAATTCTGGCACTATAGGAGACTTGTTAAGGAAGTAGGGGCCTAATCTGACAGGACTCCCCTCCACCTGCGTGGCTGGTCGGCACCGGAGAGTCTCCTTGGAGGCTTCCCTGGTAGGAAACTGGAGGCTGGTCCCCATGTTCCCTAATGGTGTCAGGCTAACTTAGCCAGTCACCTGGGGAGGGACACTGGCTGTGAGTGGTCTGTGCTGTCCCCTGGCCGTGTGAATGTGTGCACAGCCATGGGCGAAGGCAGGCACACAGACCAGAACCCAAACTGAGGCACCTCTTCCCTGGCCAAGGTGGGCGCAGGGGCCTCCAAGATATTGCCAGTGTCCTCATAGCTGTGCCTTGGTGTCCTCTCAGCCAACTCTGCTGGCTGAGAGGCCTGTGTCCCTGGATGTCACTTGTTTGGAATTTTGTCCATTTCTTAAGAACTGGTATCTTCCTGTAGTTGTAGTTCTGTCCTCCTTTTTGGGTAGGACCTACGTTCCCTGCTCGACACCCGTATTTCAGTCTGAAGACATTTTCATCTGTGGGGAGACTGGATTGCAAATACCTTCCCCTGGGTTTTCATTTTATCTTTTGACTTTACTTAAGGTAGTTTTTTTTTTCCTTCTTGCAGTGAAGAATATTTTTTATTACAATTGAATCTATGACTTTTTTATGGCCTCTGATTTTTTAGTTGTAGTTAAAAGCTCACGTTTGAGTCTAGTACTATTTTGTGTTTACTATTTGCATTTAAATATTTAATACTGTGTACTTATCTAGTGCAGAGAATGAGGTTTGGATCTGACTTTATCTTTTTCCAGATAGCTCCTCGGTTGCCTAACACCTTTATTCTTTTTTTCTTTCTTTTTTTAAAATCTTTTTCTTTCTTTCTTTCTTTCTTTTTTTTCTTTTTTTTTTTTTTTTTGCCATACTGGGGCCAAATCCAATGTTTTTCATATGCCCTCAGCCCTTTATAAATTTTGAGACAGGCTCTCAGTAAGTCGCTGAGACTGGCCTCGAACTTGTGATCCTCCTGCATCCGCCTTGGATTACAAGTGTGCACCACTGCACCCAAATTCCATTCTATTCTTTCCTGTTATTTTTCCAAGTGAATGTTTGAATCAGGTAGTTAAGTTAAAAAAAAAAAAAAAAAAAAAAAACCTTTGTTGGTATGTTATTTATATATACATTGAAATATTAACAAGTAATAATGTTAATAGTAATAACGTCTACTCATCATCCAACAAACAACAATAGAATAGCATCCATTCCTTTGAGCCCTCCCAGCCTCTCCCGCCTGCGGATTCCTTCCACAAGCGCTCCCGACCAGCCCCGTGTCCTGTGGGCCAGACTGTGTTCTCATGGAAGCTGTGGTCTAGCAGGGGAAAGAAGTGGCTTCCTCAGTGATAGTGCATTTTAGACAGTGCCTCGGTGGCCGAGGGTGGAGCTCAGTTGTGTAGCAGTGGAGAAAATCAACCAGAGGGGTCTAGGGAGGCCCGGGGAGGCGTGTGCAACTCTGAACAGGAGGGCTGCTGGTAGGTGGCATTCGACTAAAACTTGTAGAGAGGGAAGGGTGGCCTTATTTTCTCACCCACGTGGATGCCCGCAGCTCGCGTACCCCTCTCCCCTGCTAAGAAGGTCCCCTTCTCCCCCCGGCCAGCCCTGGGCAGCTTCCAAGGTGGCACTTACCCACTGTGCAACAGGAGATGCTCCGAACCCCGAGTCCCCACGTGGGTGTTCTCCCGGTGGCACTGTCCAGGCGTGGCGCTGCCACCGTTTATCCTTCCTAGGTGAGGCAGAAAGCCAAGTCACCTCCTGAAGCCCGTGGGCCTCAGTGCCTCTAATGTGTGTGTTTCCCTTTCCCTTCAGCAGGGACAGTGATTCTTAGGTGTCTGCTGCTTCTGAAAGATGTTCTCCGTTTCCCAGGGGAGTTTTCTGATGTGCTCAGACTCACTGTTCCCCCCCATCAGCACCGCCCTGTGGGGTGGCCTGACTCCCGTGGGCTCCGCGGGTCTGAGGTCCAAGGGCTGTGGTCAGGCTCTGCTCCAACAGAATCCCAAGACCGGAGTCCAGGGCTGGCCCAGGACCGCAGCGGTGGCCTCACCAGCCCAGGGGGTAGAAATGTCCTAGCTGAGGAGGCCCCAGGGGAGCGGTGGTGAGCCCCTCCGACTCAGACCACTGAGGACCCTGCCTTGTGCCTCTCCAGGTCTGGTGCTGAACAGAGACCGGAGGATCACTTGGGTGAGTGCTGCTGTCCTCCAGCTCCTTCCTGGCTTGCCTGCTGCCCGGTGTTGGCTTTAAGTTGTTTTTCAATTGTGCACCTAATGTAGACATACACAGTATTCGTCGTTTTAACCGCCTGTAAGGAAGCAGCTGAGTGGAAGGGGTAACCTCTAATTTTGTTTCCGTCTCCTGGGTTTGCCTATTAGACACCTCTAAGTAGGATTGTGCCACGTTTGTCCTGTGTCTGGCTTCTTTTTTAGTTGTAGAAAGACACAATATCTTTGTTTATTTATTTATATGTGATACTGAGGATAGAACCCAGAGCCTCACACCTACAAGGCAAGCGCTCTACCACTGAGCTACAGGCCCAGCCCCCAAACCTCCTTTTTAAGGCTGAATAGTATTCCCTTGTGTATTCCACATTTTCTGTATCACTCATCTGTTGACCCACACCTGGGGTTCCACCCTTGGGCTACTGTCGATAATGCTGCTGTGAACATGGGGGTATAAGTGTCCGTTTGGGTCCCCGCTCTCAGTTCTCTTGGCTATACCAGAGTGGGACTGCTGGGGCACACAGTGACTCTCTGTTTAACCTTTTTTAAAACAATATTTTTATTAGTTGTTGATGAACTTTTATTTTATTATTTACATGAGGTACTGAGAATCGAACCCAGTGCCTCTCACCTGCCAGGCAAGTGCTCTGCCACTGAGCCCCAGCCCAGCCCTCTGTGTGCTACTGGCCACTTGTGTGTCTTCTTTGGTCCATTTTTTAATTGGATTGTGTGGGGTTTTGTTGTTGTTGTTTTAGTTCTGGATCTTAATTCCTTATGAGATATATGACTTGCAAATATTTCCTCCTACTCAACAGCCTATTATTTTTTTTTGGGGGGGGGGCAGGGACAGTTCCAGGGATTGAACCCAGAGGTGTTTAACTGCTGAGCCTCATCCCCAATGCTTTTTTATATTCTATTTAGAGACAGGGTCTCACTAAGTTGCTAAAGGACCTAGCTAAATCATTGAGGCTGGCTTTGAACTCACAATCCTCCTGCCTCAGCCTCCTGAGCCACTGGGATTACAGGCCACTACACCTGGCCTCTTCACTTTTTTTTTTTCCTAATATTTTTAATTGTAGGTGGACACAATACCTTTTTACTTATTTTTACATGGTGTTAAGGATGGAGCCCAGTGCCTCACATGTGTGAGGCAAGCGCTCTACCACTGAGCCACTTTCTTGATGCACAAAAGTTCTAATTAGGGCTGGGGCTGAGGCTGAGAGGTAGAGTGCTTGCCTGTGTGAGGCACTGGGTTCAATTCTCAGCACTGCATATCAATAAATAAAAAATAAAGGTCCATTGACAACTAAAAAAATTTTTTTAAAAAGTTCTAATTATTTTGGGGGAGGTCTTTTTTGCTTTGTTTTGTTTTTTTGTTACCACCAAGCCACATACCCAGCCCCATTTCATTTGATGAAGTCCAATTTATTTTTGTTATCATCTGTGCTTTTGATATCATGTCCATAGCAGCATTGCCAAATAGAGTATCATGAAGGATTTTCTCATTTTCTTCTTCTTTTTGGGGGAGAGTGTGGGTGCTGGAGATCGAACACAGGGCCTTGTGCATGCAAGGCAAGTACTCTACCAACCAAGCTACATCCCCAGTCCTCAATGTTTCCTTCTAAGAGTTCTATAGTTTCAGCAATTAAGTTTAGATCTTTGATGTATCTGGACCACTTTTAAATAGTTTTTCCGAATGTTTCAGAAGATTCTGAAGTGCGACATGTCCATAATTAAATTCATACTTTTCTCAGTAGGTTCCTCCGCTTACCACCCCACCTCCCAGCTTTTTTTTTTCTTGCAGTGCTGGGCATTGAACCCAGAGCCTTGCTCATGCTAGGCGAGCAGTGTACCACTGAGCTATACCCCAGCCTTTTTATTTTGAGACAGGTTCTCACTAAGTTGCTGAGGCTGGCAACTTATAATCCTCCTGCCTCAGTCTCCTGAGTTGCTGGGACTACAGGCATGTGCTATGCTCCTAGACCTCATTTATTTTCTGTCTCAAATGACACATCACCATCTTCTAGATTCCCAAGCAAAACGATGGCTGCCTGATATTGGCCCAGTCACGGACAGACTCCATGTCCTGTGTTGTTTCATTCTTTTTTAGGGTTTTCTGTTATGTTTACATAAATGGTTGCAGAGTGAAAGGAGCCAGCAACAAAAGGTGATTCTACTTGAAAAATCAACCCCACAGGGCTGGAGGCCAGAGTAGTGCTCTCCTTGAAGAAAAGCCCTGGAGCAAGATGGAGGGCAAGGGCCCATTGTCTTGGCCCGAGTCAAGGTTACATGTATATGTACACAGTGAAAGGCCATCAGGAGCTGACTGTCCAGCCTGGGCTTTGCTATAAGTTATACCTTAATTATTTTTAAAAACTGATCAGGAAATGAAGCTAACAAAATCTAAAAAGAGGTGTGGAGGAAGAGAGAGGGAAAAGACAGAAAGGGAAACGATAGATACACCCAGCAGCCCCATGGCCGCAGATGCTTTCATGGAGAAAGGGCCTCTGTTGCTGGTTGGGAAACTGCTGCAGAAACATAAGCCTGTGTTGCTCCCACCTCCAGAGACAGGAGTGGAGAGAATGTCCCTCCATCCCTCCCTGGGAGATCAAGTTAAATTCAGCGAGGGCCTCACTGTGCCCTGGAGTTAGACAGCCCCAATCTTGGCAAGAACAGGAGTGTTAGAGAGGCCTGGCCCCCGCCTGAGCTTGAGTCCTGGCGCCATCTCCTGTTAGCTGTCGGCTATGACCAAGTTCCTGGCCTCTGGGATCTAGCCTGCCTTCTGGAAAGCGCTTGCTTTAATGTTTGCCTCAGCACCGCGGGGAGTTCCTCCACGGGAGGCAGCCCGCAGTGCCTGGTCACAGCTGCTGGGACTCAAGTCCACAAGAGTGTGGGCCTTGTGTAAGATGTGGAAACCTGCTTTGGGAAAAGCACCAGAGGTCGTTTTAGTCATGAAAATCAGGAAATGGCTGGAAGAGCTCAGGACTGAGTTTTTTGTGGCCATGACCCAATGGCTTGTGTGCATCCTCAGGATTTTTTTCCCCTTTTATGTGGTGCTGGGGCTGGAACGCATGGCCTTGTGCATGCTGGACAAGGGCTCCACCACTGAGCGACACCCACAGTCCCCAGAGGGATTTTATATTCATTGCGGTGGTGAAGAACCTTAAGGAAGGCTTACTGCAATCAGTCCTCCAGTGAGCTTTCTTGAATCGATCGACGCACCTGTACTTCTGTCACCAGCATGCTGAGAGGTACAAACATGGACAAAATTTGAGAGTTCCTGTCTCTGAAAGTTCTTAGACTAGAGTGCCAGGCCAGTGGGGAGCCTCATGTAATAAAATTTTCTAGAAGCCCTAAGAGTAAAAAGAAAGCAGGGCTGGGGATGTGGCTCAAGTGGTCGCACGCTTGCCTGGCATGCGCGTGGCTCTGGGTTCGATCCTCAGAACCACATAAAAATAAAGTTGTGTCCACCGAAAACTAAAAAATAAATATTAAAAAATTCTCTCTAAAAAAAAAAAAAAGAAAGCAGGCAAATTAATTGTGGTGCTGAGGGCGAGCACATACTAGGCAAGCTCTATTCCACAGTTACCTGCCCCAGCCCAACTGTAATATTTTTTATTTAAACATCTAAGATGCTGTCATTTCAAGAAATGATTGACATCAAAATTGATTGTTATTTTTCCAGTTGAGTCCCAAACCCAGCAGCATTTCACGACGACAGGGCACCTCAATAGCCCTAGGACTGGTGGTCACAGCACTGGACAGCGCAGCCTAGACATACTCAGTGGTCATGACAGGATGGTCAGGGCTGTGGTGGAAGCCAGCAGAGGCTGGGGTGAAGTCAAGAACAGATGTGGGAAAAATAAATGGTGGGGCTGGGCTTGGTTTGGAGCAGGTGCTGAGGTGGCCTCACCAGGACCCGCTGCCCAGGACTGCAGGGCTTCTTGCCACAAGGATTCATCCTGGCTTTGTCCCCGCAGCCGGAGTACAGCTTTGATTTCATCAGCAGGGAGCTGTTCACGCACTCCATCCAGCAGCTGCAGGCCCGCGTCCTGCTTGTCAAGTAAGTCTGGACATACCACCCTTCAATGGCTGGCACCAGCCACCTCCATCATAAGTCAGCTTCCCCAGACACCTGTGGGAAACTCGAGGTGCAATGGTTCTTTGGAGGTTTTGACTTTCCGTTGGTGCACAAGTAGAAACTGCTCTTGGAATCTGTACTTTTCCTGAGCTAGCAACACGCGACCTCATTCTCCCTGACACTGGGCAGTGGCAGCACCCAGTAGGCCCTGAGATCACAGGGAAACTGGCAGCACCTACAGTGCCTGGGTGTTTGGCAGGCTTGGCATAATCAAGGCATTTTCCACCTGCCATGGAGCCATAGGGACATAACCCCACCATGAACTGAGGTGAATCTGTACTAAAACCATTAAGTGGGTATGTTGTAGCTCAACAAATCTTAAAAAAATAAAGCAAAGCCTGACCTTAGGTGGGCACAGTGGCATACTCCTGTAATCCTAGTGACCAGGAGGCTAAGGCAGGAGGATCACAACTTTCAGGCCAGCTGCAGCAACTTAGCAAGACCCTGTCTGAAAACAAAAAATAAAAAGGGGTGCAGATGTAGCCCAGTAGTAAAGCACTTAAGCTCAATATCCAGCCCCAGCATTCAGTGGCTGTGACCCAAGTCAGTCTGGCCTGTGGCTCACACTGAATGACTGTGCTCAGTAAAACTAAGCTTAAAGGGAACCAGCTGTGGGAAAGTCAGAGGTAGCAGGTAGCCCAGACGTGGCGTCTTCTAAGGCACTGCTGGGAGGCAGGGTCCAAGGGGGAACCCATTTCTTCTTGCTTCCAGAGCAACACAAGGATACAGTGATGTGAGACGGGAGAATGATGCCAACAAGGAGCCGCTGATGTTTATGGTGGACATGATGAGATCCATCCTAAAAGAGGTAACAGCTGGGCACTGTGGTGCATACCACCAATCCCCGCAGTTTGTGAGGCTGAAGCAAATCACAAGTTCAAAGCTAGCCTGAGCAACTTAGCAAGACTGTCTCAAAAAAGGACTGGGGATGTAGCTCTGAAGCCTGGAGCCAGGAGGGCAGAGAGCACTGTGGGAGGCACGCATCCCTGGTTCAAATGCTACTACCTTAAAAAAAAAAAAAAAAAAAAAAAAGGCAACATGTGCAGGTCAGGGAGCTGGTGTCCAGGCCATGCTCACCTGCCCAGGCCCACTTAGCCTGCTTCATCTTTCACTGGGACTCCTGCACTGGCCCCAGGTCCAAGTGTCCTGAGGAACTAGTGCCTCAATCCCCACTGTGGTCAGTCCGAGTTCAGGCAAGAGGCCTTTCATTAGCACAATCTTTTAGTTTTATTGTTCTCACATGTGTCCCCTGGGTCAGGCACAACTTGGCCCATCTGCCACAGCCCCACTCGCCTCCACTAGTCCTACTAGTGGGTGTGCTAGATGGGGGTGGGGCTTGTGCCATGACCTGGATCCCTGGGAGCACCAGCACTTTGTGATCATTATCCACACAAATACCCGAGTCTGGGGCACCATACCCCCTCACAAAAGGGCAGCCCTCCCATGGCTGGCAGGTGACAGCTGTGGCTAGGCCTCCCTGGTTGGTGTTCCCTCAGGGACTTGCTGGTGCTGTGACCTCACTTCTCCAGGGGACCTCATCTGTCAGGATCACCAGCAACCCTGACAGTGGCCTCTCCCACTCAGTGCTACAGCTTCACAACTCAGATGGTCCTCAACCCAGGTGGCCTGAGTCCCTAGGGTCTGAGGAGCCCCAGCGTGCTGGGAACACTGGGATCCCCAGGGAGTGCCTGGCCTACTGGGAAGCAGCAGGCCAAGGGAGGGCACAATTGAGTTCCTGGGCTCAATGGCCACAGGTGGCCTCTGCCACTTCCTTTGGCCACACCTCACCACCCTCTCTTCCTCCAGCGGTTCCAGTTTGTACAAATCCCCGGCAACCATTATGTCCACATGAATGCTCCCCACCACGTGGCCAATGTCATCAGCTCCTTTTTACAGAGCAAACACAGGATCCCGGCTCAGCTATAGCCTGGACCTGGGCTACGGACATCTCACACTCATGCCGCTCAGCCTCCATGTGGCTGGCATGGTGGCAACAGACCTTACTGAAAACCAAGATGAACGGGAGAGAATCCTGTGATAGAGGTGGGGGAAGGGGCAAGATTCTGACATTAACGTCTGTGACTTCAAGGGCACAGCATTTAGACTTAGGGTGTCTGTTTTGTAGTTAATGACCTATAGTGAGCTGGTACAGGCAGAAGGAAGCTTGCCTGTCATTTGGTGGCTTCTGAAGCCTTCTCCACTGCCAGCCTAGATGCAAAATAAAATGTTCTCGCCTTCTTGCTGCCTTCGAGGCTGTTCCATGGCCAGCAGGGGGTTCCGTTGTGAAGAAGGGGAGACACAAGCCGTTACTTGTTTTCCTGACAGGCAGGAACCACTTCTGAGGGCCACATCCTCCTGCTGTGCTCCAACATGCTTCAGTGCAGGGACCCGGGGTTAGCCTGTCCTTCACTTCCAGCCCATGCAGACCTGATGGGGCCAGGCCTCAGGACACAGTGGCCCTATGGCCTACTGTCTTGCTTTGCAGAGCACAATCTCAGGCCAGCAGGCCCTGTGTCCTCACTGGCCAGGCCCTGCACTCCAATGTCACTGCAGGCAGGGTCACAGCCTGGCAGGCTCAGTAGGGTCGGAATTTGCGCTGGGCCCGCATCAGCTCAATCCTCTGCTTGTCCTCCTCGAACTTCTTGCGCAGCTGTGCAAGGTCTGTGGTGTGAGAGGTCACAGAACAGGGTCAGGCAGCATCCTGTGGGAGACGCCCGCAGCCCCCACTGAGAGCGCTAGCACACCCCTCACTTCCCAGGGTCGGGGGGTTCCACCAGGCCTCCCCCACCCTGCCCGCTTTGGGTCATGGTCTGGATTCTGCAAGGAATCAGAACACAGTACTTGACTGCAGACCAGGTCAGAGGCAAGGCTGAGGCAGGAGGTGACATGCCAGAGTTTTGAGGTTAGAAATGCACCAATGAGAAGCCCAAAGAAAACAAAAAGATCCACATGCCTACTCCACCCCCAGGTGAAGGAGTCCAGGTACCTCCCTCTCCAGCCCTAGTGCCACCAAATTCAGATGGTGACTAGTCAATGAATGATCTAGGTCAAAGGGTAGGTGGGGATCTGGAGTCTAAAGGAGAGAAGGCTGATGGAGGCCACGAGGTAAAGTTCAGGATCTGAAGAGAAGAAAAGGACAAGTACAAAAGAAGGGTCAGTGCAGCAGTGAGTCTCAGAGTGCGCCAGCAACAGGGCTGGGGGTCAAGACAGCTGCAGAGCCCACCCTCCAGGCTCAGGCCAGGACCCTTTCCTCGAACCAAAGACAGCTGTCCTACAGGACAGCTGAGACAGCAAGAGACCAAGACAGTGGAGGAGGGAGCTTAGCAGCAGCACCAAAAGCAAACCACAGGCGAAGAGATGGTGAACTGCAGAGAGCCCCAGGGCCCCCCAGGCCTTCTCTACAGCTCAGCGACTGAAGATCACCTCCAGACTTCTTGCTGGCTGGAGACTGACAGGTTCCAGCAGTAAGGGCTCAGGGGCTTGGAGGTGGGTCCCCATCCCAGATGCCTGTGTGGGTATAAATAACCCCACCCACCACTCCTGGGCAAATGCAGCTGCCCCTGGGAAGCAGGAGAGTGCTGCCAGGCTGGAACTCTAAGCATGTGTCCAAGGATGCACTCCCACCCCAACCCCCAAGGCCATCCCCTGCCTTGGAGGAGGCCCTTACGCTCCATCTTGGTCTCCCGATGCTGCCAGGCATAGAAGTTGAGCAGCTCCTTGCGCGCACGCTTCCGTTTCTCCTTCTCCAGCACCCGCAGGCTTGCTGCCTCAGTTCGTGGAAGCACAGGCCGCCGACCTCGGCGGGTCACCTTCACCCAGCCCTCCTCATCAGGGACTCCCTCCTCCTCCTTGGCCTTTTCCTCCTCCTGCAAGGAATGGCACTCTGCTGACCAATGGCAGGACAGTGCTCCTGACCCCTCCAAAGCCTCGAGGGGCGGAACCTCCCATCCTCCTCCAGCAGTCAGACCTGCCCTGGCAGGTGCCTGCTAGCACTCAGCCCCATAGTACAGGGCACGGGCTGAGTATGGGGATAGGGCACCGAGGTGCCAATGCTGCTCCTCCCCTACCCCCATACAGACCATCTATATTCAACGTCACCCAGCCAGGTAGCCAAAGATTCAGTAAAGAAAGCCTGGACTCACATGGTGACCAAGGACAGGCTGTCCCCCTTGAGAGTCACATCACATACTTGCAGGCCCACCCTCCCGCAGGGAGGCAGTGTCCCTTTACCGCAGCAATCTTCTGATCGTAGGCCTCCATGAATGTGTCCACCTCAACTCTCAGGGCCTCAGGGTCAGTCACTGAATCTGCATAGTCACTGATCCACTCTGGGGGATGGGGAGACAAGGAGAGCAGCTGCCTCAGGCCTGTCAGGTGTCAGGATTTTCTGACACAGGCTGCAAAGCCTCGAGACCTATGGTCCAGCGGGCAAGTGCTAAGATTCTAGTGGCAACAGGCTGGGTCTCCACCTTTGTCCACCTGGTGCTGGAGTTCCAGGTTAGCATCTCCTGATGCACCCCAACTAGCCCTGTCTGCCTGCGTCTCCCTCGCACTGCCCTCAAGGAGCTGGCTGTGGCTTGTAGCACCCTGAGGCTGCTCCCAGAAAGCTTCCCTCACCAACCCTGGGCCCAGAAAGGAGGTGCTATGGCACTGACTATGAATGCCACTCTTCACAGGGTGACTCTCCGTAGAGACCAGCAAAGGGCCCTTCAGGGTCAAGGCGGCCGACACTCCACTTGGCTTCTGGAACACCACGTAGGCTACCTGGAATCCCTGGGGGAAGAGAGAGGTCTGAGTGGGGGAGCCCTACCCACACCAGCACAAGTTCCCACACCTGCCCTCACCTAACCTGCTGCTGGGCCAGGAAGAGTTTAGGTGGGGGACAGTCACACTCTCAGTTACCCAACTGCTGCTGGAAGGGAGACTCATTCCCAGCTCTTCCCCCAAGGACAGGGGATACACAGGGGACATTTCTTCCAGTTTCAGGAAGGAGTCAGTGAAAAGTGGGTTCAACCTTAGGGCAGGCTCGTGGAAGCCAGGCCCAGAGAGGAGAGGACAGGGCACTCAACCGGTCAGACTCCCCTGTGCTGGGAGAAGGCATCAGGTCCAGGCACTTGGGAAAACATGGAAGGCATAGTGCTCCTGGAGACCAAGCCCTGGCCTGAGGGGGACTCTACCTCAGGGAGAAGCAAGCAGGGAGCCCAGGGGGCCTGCAGGAGAGTGCAGAGATGGTCCCCAAGCTCTAACATGGAAAATGGAAACCACCAAGCAGGAAGTCCAAAGATGTTGCACAGCTGGCTCCTAGACCAACTGGAACTATGGAGGTTGGGAATGTCTACTATAGGACATGCTCTCAAGAGTCCCACTGCCAACCTCTGCACCTACATACACACCACCATCCCCTACACAAGGGACACTAATTGCCCCCGCCCCGCCTTGTGCTGCCATTCCAGTGGAACCTGGAACTTGAAGGCCTACCGGAATGGGCGTAGGGTGAAAAAACTTCGACTTGGGTTCCCGTGCGCTCTCAGCAAGGTCCGGCTTCTCCTGCAACTCCACAGACTGGACAGTGCCACAAGGGGACAGCAGACGAGTCAGGCATTCCTGCCACGGCCAGAGGGAAGCACAGGATGAACATTCACAGGGTTTTCCCCAGAGCCTCCCTACACCTGGGTGGCACAGTCACATCCTTTAAAAAGGGATCCCAAAGGACCAAGAGCCCAAGTCTACCCAACCGAGAAAGCCAGAGTGCCATGTCCTCTGAACAGTTCCCACATAGACAACTGGGATGTAGATTTTCCCAACCTCCATAATTAGAGAGGTGGGGACACTCCTGATATTATTCTTCTAAGACAATTAAGTTAAATAAGAGTCAAATTTAGGGTCTATGAATACAGCTCAGTTGGTAGAGGGCTTGCCTAGCATGCACACGGCTCTGGGTTCAATCCCCAAGCACCACCAAAAAAAAGGAGTCAAATCTATACTTTCAGAATCAAGATGGTGATGATCCGCAGCAGAAAGGGCATGAGGGAACATCTGGGGTGTGGTGACGTTTATCAATTCACACACTGATTATGTACGTGGCCGTGTTCAATTTGTGAAATGCATCAAGTTATACACCTATAGCCTGTGCCCTTCTCTCAACATTTGCTACACTTTAGTAAAGGTTATCTCTCATTAAGTTGCTGAGGCTGGCCTTGAACTTGTGATCTCCTGCTTCAGCCTCCCAAGTTGCTAGGATTATAGGAATACGCCACCACGCTTAACTTTCTTCTTAATGCTTCTTTCTCCCTTGACCTTAAGAGGAATCTTTTAGAAATCAGTATTTATTTTCTTGGGCTGAGGATACAGCTCAGTTGGTAGAGTGCTTGCCTTACATGCAGCACAAGCTCCTGGGTTCAATCCCCAGCACGACAGATAGACAGACAGACAGACACACACACACCAAAAAAAAAAAAAAAAATTAATTTTTTTTTCTGAAAAAAAAATTTCATTCAAAATCCAGCAACTCCCTGTTTTACTTCTATAAATGTATGTAATACTAAATTTAATACTTTCTGTGGAAAAAATTAAGGTGTTTCTATTTTTTTTTTATAAATTTAGATCCCAACATCAAGAATTTTTTTTTGAGAGAGAGAGAGAGAGAGAATTTTTTTTTTTTAATATTTATTTTTTAGTTTTCGGCGGACACAACACCTTTGTTTGTATGTGGTGCTGAGGATCGAACCTGGGCCGCACGCATGCAAGACGAATGCGCTACCGCTTGAGCCACATCCCCATCCCAAATTAAGGTGTTTCTAGACAGAATTAGAGATAATTTTTATTTTCTTACATTTTTCTTCACCTCCCATGGATAGGTGAAGCACTCAGCCCCATTTTATTGAAAAAATATTTTTTTAGTTATAGTTGAGCATACCTTTATTTTATTCGTTTATTTTTATGTGGTGCTGAGGATCAAACCCAGTGCCTTGCATGTGCTAGGCAATGCTCTACCGCTGAGCTATAAGCCCAGTCCAGATAGGTATCATTTTTACATTCAAGAAAAAACAATGTGGACTGGGGTTGTAGCTCAGTGGAAGAGTGCTTGCCTAGCGTATGTGAGGCATGGGTTCGATTCCCACCACCACATACAAATAAATAAAATAAAGGTCCACCAACGATTAAAAAATATTTTAAAAAATAAGAAAGAACAATGTAATTCAAACAATTCTGGGTAATATATCCCTCAAATAATTTTTTTAAATTTTATTTTTTAGTTGTACACAATACCTTTGTTTTATTTCTTTTTATGTGGTGCTGAGGATCGAACCCAGGGTCTCACACATGCTAGGCAAGCTCTCTACTGCTTAGCCACAACCCCAGCCCTCAAATTATATTTTTAAAATATAATTAAAGCTGAGCATGGTGGCATACACCTTTAATCCCAGCTACTTGGGAGGTTGAGGCAGGAGGATCATAAATTTAAGGCCAGCCTCAGCAATTTATTGAGACCCTTTCTCAAAAAAAAAAAAAAAAGAAAATTAAAAATTAAAAGGGCTGGGGGTGTAGCTCAGGGACAGAGTGATTAGGGAGCATGTTTAAGGTCCCAGGCTCATTTCTAGTACCATCAAAACAAACAAATACTTTAAAAAGCCAATTTCCTTGGCTGTAGCTCAATGGTAGAGCTCTCACCTAGAACGTGTGAGGCCCTGGGTTTGATCCTCAGCACCACATAAAAATAAACAATACAAAGGTATTGTGAACAACTAAAAAATAATAATAATTTTTAAAAAGCCAATTTCCTGAAGCCAGGCGAGGTGGTACAGGCCTGGAATCCCAGCATCTCCACAGACCGAGATGGGAAAATTGAAAGTTCAAAGCCAGACTCAGCAAAAGCAAGGCACTAAGCAACTCAGTGAGACCCTGTCTCTGAATAAAATACAAAACAGGGCTGGGGATGTGGCTCTGTGGTTGAGTGCCCCGGAGTTCAATCCCCAGTACCCCCCACCAAAAAAACTTGCCAAAACCCGATTTCCTGGCTGGGCTCGGTGGTGCATACTGTAATCCCAGCAACTGGGGAGGCAAAGACAGTATGATTGAATCCCTTTCTCTAAATTAAAAAAATAAAAAAGAGCTGGGAATGTGACTCAGGGGTTGAGTGTCCTTGGGTGCAATACTCAGAACCAAAAAAAAAAAGAAAGAAAAAGAAAAAGCCAATTTCTTGCCACAAGAGGTAAAGGCAGCCTTCTCAACATTTGACACCCCTCCACTTTCTGATCATTTCTACCCTGGGGCCCCCATTCCAGAGCTCATAGGTCCCCTGCCAGTTCACCTCGTTGCAGTATGGCGGCACATTGATGACAAAAAGGGTGCGCTTCTGAGGCCATGTAGATTGGGTGCCTTCTCGAACTCTGTGTTCTCTCACATAAAGGTAATGAGAAGCTCGCTGCTTTGCTGAGAACTTGATCGGAATGGCTGGAAGGGAAATGGTGGCATGGGAGTCAGGGTCAGGCTGCCGTGAGTGCAGGTGAGCACCTAATCCACCCAATTCCCTTTCTCCACGACCCTTCCTAGGCCCGTCGGTCCATCGCGCATTCTTCCTTCAGTGAGCCCAACCTCTGGGCAGAGCCTCCCCACCTCTGGGCGTGAGCACGCACATCCGCAGAAGGGGGACTCCCAAGGGGGGGGGGGAGAACTCATCTGGCAATTACACGGGGGCGCACGAGAGGGGGGCTCCAACTCTGCTGCTGTTGGGGTCAACACCGAATCCTTGTGGAAGCTGTGTGACCGGCCTGCCACGGTGTCTCTTTTCACACTACCCTCCCCTACCCTGACTCTCGGTTCCCCAACAAGCCGGGCCTCACACCTGCTCTCTCTGCCTGCGCACCAAACCTCGTCCCTGCACCCATTCTTCAGGTTCTGGCTCAAACTTCCCTTTCTCAAGGGAGCCGCACCCTCGCCTGGCCTCCGACAGGCTGAGGTCCACCTGCTGTGGATCTAGTCCGAGGGCCTCTATCGGCGCGACTCCCTAAGGGCCACCTTCACGAAGCTAGGGGGCCGCTCTCTTTGGGGACGCACGCGGCCCCGGGGCAGGAGGCTGAGGAGCAAGAAAGCAGACAGCAATCTTGTATCGGCTAAGAAGGAAGCACTCAGGGCGAAGGGAGGCAGGCAGTTTCCTCGCACAGGCCTTCAGAGACCGCTCTGTGAGGAAGGCTCTCACCAACATGGGCTGACCCGGGAGAAGGGCGCCGCGTGGGTCCCGCGGAGCCAGGGGCTTCTCGACTTGCCGTGGCCCAACCAGGCGGCCGCTCCCGGGGCTCCCGGGACACCTCCCAGCAAAGCCTATCCGTCTCCCAACCTCGCGTCCCCGAGCCACTCACCGTAGTAGCCGGGTGGGCTCGGAACGCCCGCCTCAGGGTCCCTAGCAGCACGCTTTCTCCTACGCGCCACCATCTTGCCAACCGGAAACGTGGGGCTTGCTGGGAACTGTAGTTCTGCGCGGTGCGCGAGCGCGTTTCCATGACGACGGCGCCGCGAGGGCCCCGCCCTCTCAGTCCCAGCCCTGCCTTCCTGGCCCCGCCCGCCCCGACCCAGGCGCAATCCTAATAAGCTCAAGTAAGGAAGAACCTGGACCAGGGCTGTTCAGGGTTGCGAACCGGTAGGAGCTTTCCTGCCTTACCCCTTTCCTCCCTCCTACCCTGTCTACCTTTCTCCCTTCCTCCCTCCCTCCTTCCTACCTCAAAGTACCAAGCGTTTGAAATACAAAGGCGAAGCCGGGAGGGTTGGTGCGCACCTGAAATCCCAGTGGCTCGGGAGGCTGAGGCAGGAGGATCACTAGTTCAAAGCAACCTTAGCAAAGGTGAGGCCCTCAGCAACTCAGTAATACTCTGTCTCTAAATAAAATACAAAATAGGGCTGGGGATGTGGCTCAGTGGTTGAGTGCCCCTGAGTTCAATCCCTGGTACCAAAAGAAAGAAAGAAATACAAAGGTGAAGCAACATCCAGCCCTCCAGGAGTTTATATTCTAACAAGAGAAAGAAACAATAAACACATAAGCAAACCACAAACATCTGCTATGAGATGTCCTTCCTTGCCACAGGGCCAGAGGCAACAGGGCCTACCAACCATGCACTGAAAACTCCAAGTCAGGGGCGGTGGTGCACATCTGTAATTCCAGCAACTTGGGAGGCTAAGGTAAAAGGATCATAAGTTCAAGGCCAGCCTTAGCAACTTAGCGAGGCCCTAAGCAACTCGGGAGACCCTGTCTTAAAATAAAAAAAGAGCTGGGATGTGGCTCAGTGGAAAAGAGCTGCTAGGTTCAATGCCTGGTACATTTTATTTGGTACCAGGGATTGAACTCAGGGGCACTCAACCATTGAGCCGCATCTTCAGGCCTATTTTGCATTTAGAGACAGGGTCTCACAGAATTACTCAGTGTCTCCCTTTTGCTGAGGCTAGCTTTGAGCATGTGGTCCTCCTGCCTCAGCCTCCCAAGCCACTGGGATTGCAGTTGTGCACCACTGCGCCTATCTTAGATTCATTTTTGTATCTAGAGACAGTTCTTATATTCATGTGCACATATCTATGAAAATAGTTATTTGCTTTATGAAGAATTTCTAGGTGTTTTGTAAGATGAGGGTTTTCCACATTACCCAGTTCTCCTTATTGCAGGAAGCAAAAGTCCTATATTTCAGCTTTAAATGGCTGCTGTGGCAGGCATTTTCCTGGGACAACCTCCACAGTTCCTCCCATTCATGGGGGTGCATACTGCCTCCCGGTCTAGAGGTGAACCCTGCAATCTCTCTTGAACCTGGTTGTCCATGATTTGCTTTGTGTTCAGAATGTAACAGAAGTGAAATACAGCAGTTTCAAGCCCAGGATTAACAAGTTTATAGCTTCTGCTCTCTTGGGATCCAGTGATGTCAAGTAGGTTGACCTAAACTTCTGAGTGACAAGAGAGGGAGGCTGCCAGCTAAGTGGCAGTTACATGAGATAGGTGATATGTGAAGTTTCAGCCCCAGCTGAACGGGTGGAACACACCTACACGGGTGACCCCCAGCTCTGATCCCAGGAGAAGTCTTAGAGGGCTTAACAGAGATGGCTAAGCCCAAATTGCCCAAATTACAGTCTGTTGAAAAACTAACTTATTCTTGATTAAACCACTAAGTATTTTTTTATTTGCTGAAAAATGGTCAATTTATCTTTCAATTACTACTTGGTCCCATCACAATCTTTGGGGATACTAATCTAGAAACCATGTAAAAATCATATACATCTGCTTGCTGAATTGGAAAATTAAATGAATTTCACCTGTGAATGAGACATTTGAATAAAAGAAGATTATAAAGCAAACCACTAAGTATTTTTAAAATAACTTTTTAAACATATAATTCACATGCAATAAAATCTGCCCTCTTAGTATATACAATTTAGTGAGTCTTAGTATATTCACAAGGTTGTGTATTTATTATTTGTGGATATAATTGTCCCATGGCTGAGTGGTAGAGCCCTTGCCTGGCATGCTGTGGGTTTGGTTCTCAGCACCACAAACAAGCCAACAAAAACAGTTGTCCCTGTACCATTTGTTGAAAAGACTATTCTAATGTAAAGGTAAAATTTCTAAGCTGATTCTAAGCTGCAAAGCCTGAGTTAAAGTGTAAAAGACCGGGCATTGTAAAGCTTCGAGGCTTGGGTTAAAGAGTAAAAGACCAAGTATTGTTAAATTCCCCTGCTATCCCCAAAACCTGTAATCCCTGTAGCTGTTAGGACAATACCCGAACTGCCCAGTAAATATTCTCACTGATTCCTCTGGTTGTCTAATAACTTGGGACTCTGTGTAGTATGTCACCTAGGCATTGCAGGACCTAAACCAATCAGTTTAAATGTGTACCCGCTTAGGGGTGACCAATCACCCCTGCCCAATCTGTTCCTGCCAATGAATGTACTAATCATGTCTCAGAGTTGCTGTTCAATTTTCCCGTGCCTCATGATGATTTGTTCTGATGTATGCAAAGCCCCCACCCTCCCCAAAAAGTGTACTTAAGCTCTGCCTGACCTCTGCTCTGGGCTCTGGGCTGCTCTCCCTTTTTGAGCGAGCCTGCCTGGAGCCTCAGCGGGTTGAAATCGGATCCTCAATAAACTCCCTCTTGCTTATTGCATAAAGTCAGTCTCTTGGTGGTCTCTTCCTCCGACACTTTGCCGAACCCTTACACTTTCCCTAACTGAATTGTTTTGGCAGATTTTCTGAAAACTGAGCAGAGATGAGGCTTTATTTCTGGAGTTTCCATTCTGTTCCACTCATCTATATTTTTAGCCTTATGCCAGTGCCACATGGTCTTGATTTCTGTAGTTTAGTAATCATTGTAGTAAATTTTGAACTCAGTGTCATTCCAGTGTCTTCTTTTTCAAGATTGTTTTGACTACAGTCTCTTTAATTTCTTCTGATGCTGAGTAGTTTTCAGAATGTAAATTTTGCACTCATTTTGTTAAATTTATTCATAAAGTGGGTGTGGTGGCACACACCTGTAATCCCAGCAGCTCAGGGGGCTGAGGCAGGAAGATCATAAATTCAAAGCCAGCCTCATCAATTTAGGACCTAAGCAACTTAGTGAAACTCTTGTCTCCAAAAAAAAAAAAAAAAAAGAGCTGGATGCCAGGTGTGGTGATGCACACATGTATCCCAGCAGCTCGAGAGGCTGAGGCAGCATCGTGAGTTCAAAGCCAGCCTCAGCAAAAGCGAGAAACTAAGCAACTCAGTGAGACTCTGTCTCTAAATAAAACACAAAATACAGTTGGGGATGTGGCTCAGTGGTTAAGTGACCTGGGGTTCAATCCCTGGTACCAAAAAAAAAAAAAAATTCTTTTGTAAATTTTTTGATCTATAAGTATTTTATTGATTTTGAAGCTAAGAATTGTTTTCTTGTTTTTTGCAGCATTCAGGATTAAACCCAGGGGCATTCTACTCAAGGGCTACCTCCCCAGCACACCTGCCTTTTTTTTTAAAGAAATTCTTTTATTTTAAATATTTTTTAGTTGTATATGGACATAATACCTTTATTTTATTTATTTTTATGTGGTGCTGAGGATCGAACCCATAGCCTTGCATATGCTAGGGCAAGCACTTCACCATGGAGCTACAACCTCAGCCCTCCTTTTTTTTTTTTGATATAAGGGATTGAACCCAGAGGTGTTCAGCCACTGAGCCACATCCCCAGCACCCTCCACTTTAAAAAAATATTTTTATTAGTTATTGATGGACATTTATTTATTTACTTATATATGGTGCTGAGAATCGAACCCAGTGCCTCACACATGCTAGACAAGTGCTCTACCACTGAGCCACAACCTCAGCCCCCCCAATCCTTTATATATATATATATATATATATATATATATATATATATATATATATATATATATATTTTTTTTTTTTTTTTTTGAGACAGGTCTTGCTAAGTTGCCCAGGCTGGCCTCCACTTTGTGATGGTCTTGCCTCAACCTCCCAAGCTGCTGGGATTATAGTCATGCGGCATTGCAAGGAATTGTTTTCTGATTTTGATTCTTTCCCCAACTGAATTGTCTTGGCAGATTTGCTGAAACTTGAGCAGAGGGCTGGGGTTGTAGCTCAGGGGTATAAGCGCTTGCCTTGCACACATGAGGTCCTGGATTCAATCCTTAGCACCACATAAAAAAATGAATATATTAAAAAAAGATATTTAAAAAAATGAGCAGAGATGAGGCTTTATTTCTGGAGTTTCCATTCTGTTCCACTGATCTGTATTTTTAGCCTTATGTCAGTGTTACATGGTCTTGATTACTGTAGTTTAATAATCATTATAGTAAACTTTGAAATCAGGAAGTGTCATTCCAGTGCTCTTCTAATTCAAGATTGTTTTGACTACAGTCAAAACAATTAAAAAAATTTTTTTTAGTTGTAGATGGACACCTTTTTTTATTTATATGTGGGGCCTAGCGCCTCACATGTGCAAGGCAAGCACTCTTATCAGTGAGCCGCAACCCAGCCCCTTATTTTCATGTTGTAAATTGTTCATTGCAAGTATATATTGATCTTGCAATTTTATTAGTTCTAATGTTTTAGTGAATTCCTTAGGATTTTCTATATGCAAGACCATGTCATCTGCAAATAGTTTTCTCCTTTTTTTACAATTGATGCTTTTTTTGTTCTTGTTTTGTTTTGTGCCCAATTTCCTGGCTATTACCTCAATTGTAATGTTGAATAGGAGTTGTAAGAGCAGGCACTCTTGGTTTAGCTCTGATTTAAGGAGAGAACCACCCAGGCATTGACTCCATTGTGATCAAAGAATACACTGTGTGGTTTCCATTATTTTTGTAAGTTGTTTGTTTTTTACAGTGTTGGGGATTGAATCCAGGGCATCACACAAGCTCAGCAAGCACTTTGCCACTGAGCTACATACACTCCCAGCCCTGGTTTTTTTGTTTTTTCTTTTTTTTAAAGAGAGAGAGAATTTTATTACTTATTTTTTAGTTATCGGCGGACACAACATCTTTGTTTGTATGTGGTGCTGAGGATCCAACCCGGGCCGCACGCATGCCAGGCGAGCGCGCTACTGCTTGAGCCACATCCCCAGCCCCTGTTTTGCTTTTCTTGTGTTTGAGATGGGGTCTTGCTGTGTGGCCCAAGTTCCAACTTGCCATCCTGGCTCAGCCTCCCAAGTATGTGGGATCATAGGCTCATGCTACTGTACTCAATTTATTTAAAAAAAAATTTTTTTGTAGTTGTAGATGGACAGAATGCCTTTATTTTATATTTATTTTTATGTGGTGCTGAGGATCAAACCCAGTGCCTCACAAGTGCTAGGCAAGTGCTCTGCTACTGAGCTACAACCCCAGCCTTACAACTTATTATTTTTTATGGCTAGGATATAGTCTATGTTGGTGTATGTACCATGAGGACTTGTAAAGAATACTGTTGTGCTGATGGTGTTCTATGCTGTTTTGACATTGGTGGATGGTATTAAGATTACATTTCTGCAGATGGTTCTTCAGTATGTTAAGAGTGTTAGGTGTTTTTTAAAAATTTTTTTGCAGTTGTAGATGAACAGCATGACTTTATTTTGTTTGTTTATTTTTAAGGATCAAACCTAGTGCCTCACACATGCTAGGCAAGCGCTCTGCTACTGAGCTACAGTCCCAGCCCTCCCACTGTCTCTTTTAATGGGCAAATTAAACCACTTACATTTAATGTACTTAGTGATATTTTAGGGCTTAAGTCTCTCATTTTATTTTTGTTTTGTTTTCTGCCACTCCATGGGTTTCTTGAACATTTTTGAGAATTCCATTTTTATTTACTTAATAGTATATTGAGCATATTTCTTATCTTTTTTAGTGATTGCTCTAAGAGTACATTATACATAAGTTATCACAGTATACTGTTATTAACTTAAAATCATAGTTCATACATATGTAGTTCTTGTGAATTTAGAAATCCTCTCTACATCCTTTACTCACCCACTTATAAAATTTCCTCTACACACATTTAAGAACCACATCATATTTTTTCTTCAACCATCATCTGTAATTTAGAAAACTCAAGATTGCCTAGTGTGCACAAGGCACTGGGTTCAAGTCCTAGCACCACAAAAAAAAAAAAAAAAAAAAAAAACCCTCAAGAATTTGTATTTTTTCAGTTTTATTCTTTGCCTTATTCTTCCTTCCCAGTGTTGCAAGTTTTCCTCCTTTAGTTTTTCCTTTGTTTAGAGAAGCTTTTTTTTTTTTTTTTTCTTTTTTCTTTTTGGTACTCAGGATTGAACCCAGAGGCACTGAACCGCTGAGTGACACCCAGCCTGTTTTTAAAATATTATATTTAGAAACAGGGTCTCACTGAGTTGCTTAGGGCCTCTCTAACTGGCTTTGAATTTGAGATCCTCCTGCCTCAGCCTCGCCTGTCTTTTTGTTTACACAAAATTTAATAAAGGAGCCATTCTCTTAGGTTAGAATTTGAGATAATGAATTCTACTAGTTTCTCTTCACCTGAAAATGTCTAAAATTTCCCCCTCGATTCCTGAAGGATATTTTTGCTGGATACAGAATTTTTGATTGGCAGCCCCTCTTTCACTACTTGAAAAATGTGCCACTTTCTTATAGACTAAGGAGAAATCTGTTGTTAAAATTGTTTTTCCCACGTAGTAAGGTTTTTTTGTGCTTTGAGATACTTTTGTATTTAGATCTTGAAAGGCCAAGGTTCGTCATCGGAGATTAAAATGCACACACACACACACAGCAGTGACAAAGATGAAGCACTTTACTGCAAGCTGGTTCTAGCTTATATAGAAAGTCAGAGTCGGTTATCTTAAACCAGGAATCTCCCAGGGCCAATCATAGTAAAGGTCAGTTCGTCACCTACTGTGCACGCACATCCGCCCTGCATAAGATTCATGGGGGGCACGAACTGTTCATGTGTGTGGAAGACGGGAGGACCAATTAGAAGGTTTTCAAAAAACTTGTTATCCGCCCACTGGCAACTTGCCCATCGCCATGTTGCATCAGGGGCTCCTTATCTGAAAGGCCCGGGGAGTTCTAGCTGCCCAATGGCAATTTGCCCACCGCCATGTTTGAAAGGCCCCGGGGAGTTCTCAGGGAGACTCCCAACAGATCTCATAGGCTTGACTGCAATGTGTCTTGGTGCAGACTTCTTAGTTTTTTTTTTGTCTGGGCTTCACTGAGCTTCTTGAATATGTAGATTTGTGTCTTTTGTCATCTCTGGGGAGTTTACAGCCTGGGACACTAGTGGCACAGAAATTTTAGATTTTTTGTTGTAGTATCATAGGTTCCTGAGGTTCTTTCTTTCTTTCTTTGGTTCTAGAGATTGGACACAAGGGCACTTAACCACTGAGCCATATCCCCAGCCCTTTATTTGTTTTGAGACAGGGTCTTGTGAAGTTGCTTTGGCTCTCACCTAGTAGCTGAGGCTGAACCTCGAACTTGCAGCCTTCCTGCCTCAGCCTCTGGGATCACAGGCATTCGTCAGCACAACTGACCTGGGGTTCATTTAAGAAAAAAAAGAAAAAAATTATTTTCTCTCTTGTACAAATTGGGGAGCTTCTATTTTATCTTGAAGTTTACTGATTCTTTCCTATCTCATATTTTTTTTTAATCTTTAAATGGTTCTCTATTTCTTTACTGACTTTGTTCTCAAATACGATTCAAGTGTATTCATAGTGGCTTCCTGAAGCAATTGGATAGTTGCTTTAAAATCCTTTAGGTGATTTCTAATGTCTTGTCCCTGTGGTGTTGATGTCCATTGATCATCTTCTGATTCAAGGTGGAATTTTCCTGGTTCTAGTATGAGTGATTTTCAATTGAAACATGGAAATTTTAGGTACTACTGACTCTGAGTCTTATTTACAACTTCTGTTACAGCACACCTCCTCTGACATTGCTCTTTCAGGGTTGGAAAAGCATCACTGTTACTGCCAGGAATGGGAAATTCAGGTTCCTCTCTTGGTATCTGCCAGCGCCCAAGATGGGAGGGTCTCCTTGCTACTGCTAAGTGGGGGCCAGCTCATCATCCCTCTATTCTCTGTGGCTGACTCCTGGAGAAACCTCATTTCTCCACCCTATATGAACTCCAGTGACCACCACCAATCTCAGGCTCCCCACTCAGCCTTCTGTGACAGCACCCCAGCAGGGGTCTCAGGATGCACCCAATGCAGTCTGGTAAAGAACCTCTATGACCCAGCCCAACCTTTGCTGGGAGTGGAGCAGCTGAGATTCCTTCTATGCCCTTGGCTGGAGTTTTCAGACTTGGCTAGACGGGACACTTTTCTCAGGCCTTATTATTTTTTTGTGGGATGGGGGAGGTCCTGTACCTGTTGGCATTTCCAGGTTAGCAGAAAGAAAACCCAGGAACTCAGTGCTAGTCTTTCCTTGCGTCCTGAAGTCCCAGCCTAAGTGCCTCCTCTTCATCTTTTTCAAGTTTCATGTGCACAAGAAATGAAAAATATGAGCCACCTTATTGTTTTATTTATATGCAATGCCGAGAACTGAACCCAGTGCCTCACCATGCTAGGCAAGCACTCTGCCACAGAGCCACAACCCCAGCCCTTCTTACCCACTTTTAATTGCATAATAAAACCATAAATAATTTCTTCTCTTCTAATACCAGTTTATGTAAGAGATAAATTATACCCATGAGTGAACTTCTTCAATCCAAGGCAAACGCCCTTTGTCTGGCCACCTTGTTCCCTAACAGTTCTGCTGGAGCAGCTGCTGCTCACAGCCAGGGCTTCATAGATGTCATTACACACATTCTCAGCCGTGGATAATGAGATTCAGTGAGTAATGCCCAAGAAAGAGATCAGTAAAGCAGAGAGGTCTAAGGGCCACTTAGCACAATCTTCTAAGAAATTACAACTTAAAAGTAGGAATAACAAACATTTATTCAGAAATGGATAAGTAATACAGAATCACCTCCATCCCTCAATGCCTCTTCCTCGCCTTCTGAACAAGAGACACTTGATGAACAATGTAAGGGAGCGGGAGGTAGAGGACACAAGGGTTGGCCCGCCACCTTCTTTTCCTTGTTCCCAAGATGACATCCTGTAGAACAGGGGAGGTAAACAGGTCCCTTCCTGTTCTCAACGTACCATAAGGCCAGAAGACTGCGGCTGGACTCAGTGAAATCTGTGAACACCAGAGCATGCCTGGCTTGGGAATGGGAGGTAAAGCCACCATAGGAAGGCAGGGTGTTGACCATCCCTACTCTCAGCACAGTCCAAGCTGTTCCCAGTATCTGAGAAGTCAGGTCCTAGTGCCTTCTGGGTATAGACACCAGTGTAGAAGGAATGTCTTCCAGCTGCTATGAGAGACATAAGTTTGTACCCATTTGAAGGGGGTAAGAGAAGAAAAGCAGCATTCTTCAAAAAAACAGGAAAGTGGAGCACCACCAGGCGCCTTTCCCGCAATCTCTGGCTTGGGCAACCTCAGCGCTGGAGGACTGAATCTGGATCCAACCTTTGGATCCTTCTTGCTTGAAGGACCTAACTGTAGAAAGATGCGTTTCTAGGTGCTCTTCACTGGGCGCCTAAGAGGCTCCTGGTGTCTCAGGCCCCTTTGCCTCCCGGGCTTGTCCTTTTCTTAGCATGTGCTCCTGATTTTGTACAGCACCCAGAATTCTAGCCCTCAACCCACTCCAGCTCTGCCAGCCTGGATTCCCTTCACAGTCCCAAAGCAAGAGCCTGATCCAGGACAGCCGCTCTGGCATTCACACAGTGCTTCTATAATGTATGGGAGCATGCTGGAAAACAGCCGCCAGCTTGCCTGGCAGGACCGCCTTTCTCTCCTGACAACTTCTCTTCCCCACTGCCAAGGCAGGAAAATACCCCTCTGGTCATGGCCAGGCACATCCCCATGGCAGTGGGGACAATGCCCCTTGTGGCAGCTGGATATATGCATCTGGCATCCATGATGCTGTCCTATAGACAAGTGAGGACAGAAAGGAAGAGCCATGAGCAAGCCAACATCTCCCATTCAAATAACCCCCCAACCCTCAGTACTACAGAACAGGAAGCAGAGCCTTTGAAAGGCCCACTAGCTAATAGCCGGCACTTGCACCAAAACAAGGGCGGGACAAACACCAAGCCAGGTGAGAAATGGGAGGGCTAACAATGCAAGCCCCTCCCAGAAGTGACGCCCAGAAGGCTCTGAACTGGGGTGGGGCATCTGGCCCCCCTCACGGAAAAAGGGAACATGGATTCTGGAAATTTAGGTTGCCTGAGACAGTGCAGGCCCTCAAAACCTAGAGCTAGGTGGCACTGTTCCTAGCAGAGCAACCAGAGCAACAGCCTCAGCCTGCCCTTGCCACAGAGCCCTCTGTCAACAAGCAGTCAGGCCTAAAGACAAAGAGGCCCGGGACCCAATTCCCCTAGAACATCTCCACTGGTCTGTGGGTAAGCAGCACTGCTCTCAAATTGACCTGGCTTCCATTGGCAAAGGAAGAGTTCCCATTCCCTACTTTATTTGAAAAGTTTGAAAAACAGAAAGGGAAGGCAATCCCTCAGCCCCTGGAAAAAGCAGTGTCTTTCAAACAGCCCTGTCCTGTATCCCAAGGGGCCTTAAGAAAGCCCACTGGGGAAACTTAGTGCACCATTCCAGGTAAGGAATCAGCGTGGGGCCGAGGGTGGAGGGAGGTACACTCAGATACACAGGCCTACCATGGTGATGAGGTGGAGGGCAGAGGAACACACTACGGGAAATGTTAACATACAGAAGAGCACAGGGGAGACACAACACAGAAAGGTGGGTCCCGTCCAGTGAGGAAGCGCCACCCCTGGCGACCCTTCCCATGCTCAGGGGGCTTCAGTCCGACGGCCCATTGGTCACAAGTGTTGCCTTGGGAAAACAGAGCCACCCTCCTCTGCCCCACTTCTGGCTGCCTCACTTCCCTGCTCAAAGTTTGATTTTGAATTCTGTGGGCTGTGTGGTCACAGAGGCCCCTGATGACTTGAAGAGCGCCTTCAGGATGGTGTCAGGGTCCACCTCGGCAGGAGGGTTGGAAGAGGAGGCGGAATTCACCCTTCGTGGCAGCTCGCTCTCCTTTTTCACTGAGGGACTGTCACTCAGCCGCCTATAAAGAACAGAGCAGACTGAAAATCCTGGAAGGTTTTCTAAGAAAACCTGCTTCCGCGGTGAACTAGGCACGGTGGGCGGTGCTCTCCTCAACCCTTTGTATCACTTCATCTTGCAGCAAACCCATCATGGCTCTTATTTGCTCTGCTGTGTTAGATTTTAAGCTTAGGAAACACTGCTCCTCCCTCATGGATGGTAACAATAAAGTCTTAAGTACACACGATTCATTAACTATCCATCCCAAACTGAGCAGGTCACCAAACCCTAAAAAACATATTTGGAACATACTACATTTCTGGAACCAGTTTTAGAGACTTATCAAAAACACACCACTCATTACCCAGGTTCAAATCCCAGTATTTCTAAATCTCAGTCTGCTTCAGGCCTGCCCTGCACCAACTATCCACCCACCTTGGCAAGTCTAATCTCCTCCCTGGGTATCTGCTTCCTTTTTTTTTTTTTTTTTTTGTGGTGTGAGGTGTGTGTGTGCAAGAGGCAGGCCTCCGTTTTCCTCACAGCTGTCTCTAATTTCTAAGGCAGCTGCAGAGGTCATAATGCCAGCCCCTCCAGGGTCATTGTGAGACAAATGATGGGAAATGAAGAGACAACCACTTCGTCCCACTTTCAGCACTTGACTAACCATTAGCATCAGAAGGAGGATGGAGGAAAGCTGTGTGTGACATGGCAACTGCCCCTCAGAATAAAAGAGGCGGCCATGCAGGGTGAACAAGCAGAGAAGCCCTGCCCGCCCCCACCTCCCTGCCTTTGGGACTCACAGCAGGATGGGCTGGTCTGAGGTGATCACGTTCCCATTCATGTGGAGGTTGCACTTCATCGGCTGCCCTGAAAAAAACAGAAAAAGCTCTACCATGAGACCTCAGCTCCTCACACCAGAAGGACAAGGCCAGAAGGGTAAGGCTGTCACCTCCACATCAGGTAAAGCCTCACCATGGGCAGCTCTGGCTCCACACAGGGAGTGGCCAGGTCTCAGACAAGCCTTTGCTATAGTCTGTGGACATGTTCTGTCCCCAAAGGTTCATGTGCTGGAAGCATGATCCCCAGTGTAGCTATGTTGAGAAGCAGTGGCACCTTTAAGAGGTGGAGCCTCAGGGAGCTAGCTGGCCATCAGGAGCAGACCCAGGAAATGGCTAGATTATCACAGTTCCCAAGAGACCCCAGCTCTCTCCACCATGATAAAACAGGGAAAACCTGAACAAACCTTCTAGCTTCATTTTCTTTACTTTTTCTTTTTTCCTGCCTCAGCCTCCCCGTAGCAGGGACACCAGGCATGCGCTCCTGGGCCTGACTTGCTTCACTTGCTTTTGGCATTTGCTTTCCTAGCCAGTTTTAGAGGTCACAGAGCTAAGCGACATAACCCCACCATCAGCTTGGCTATAGATGACACTTCTGATGTCTGTCCACAGTGGTGATGACTGCCTAGGTTGTTCAATGAAAACACCAATCCTCTGCTTGGGCTACACAAGTGCCTGATTAGTGACAATACAGGTCCAAAAGGCAACCCTCAGATCCTAGTAATGTCACCATTTTCTGAATATATACCTTAAGAAGAACCATGTTTGATTATGCACACATAGACCACGATGGCTCTTCCTTCCCAGCACACGAACCTTTGGGGGGACAGAACATGTCCACACCCTTTCCCATGCCTGTTTTCCTATTCTGAGGATACCCTAAACACTATCCTCAGAGAGGGGCTAGAAGCCTTGCCTTCCAGTCTCCACACTTGACTCACTAGTGAATAAATCATTTTTCTTTTTCACAATTCATCATTTCACTGAGGTACATACTGTGCAATGGGCAAAATATGCCTGGTTCAGTAACAATGAAGTACCAGAGCCAAACCAACACCAGCAGAATGCCCCTGAGCCTCCAGAACTGTGATCTAAACAAACCTCTTTTCTTTATAAAATACTCAGCCTCAAGTATTTTGCTATATAACAGAAATTTGACTAATACACACAGACACTAAGAAAATGCCTAGGTGCAAGGAAAACTCGGCAATGAGAACACCAAGCAAACTGACAAGCCTGACAGGAAGAGGTGAGCATGGAAATGAGAAATTCTTCAGGGAGAAGCCATCCAATCTTATCTGTAAAGCACATAATAAGGAAAACTGTTTATGCTATGTAATTAAATGAAAACAGGACTCAAAAGTATATGTTCAGACTCTCCCATCCACAAAGGATTAAGTGCTATGAAGCTATGCTCCCACTACCTATAAGATGTGACGTGTCACAGAAATGGCCCAAAAGAAAGGAAGAACGAGCTGTACAGGAATAACATTTCACTAATTAGAACTAAGTCAGCATTAATCTGAAAGGTTCAGATTACTCACAATGTACACTGTAAATCCCTGAACAACTAGGAAGGAAATGATTCAAAACATACACAAAAAATTTCATTAAAGGAATTCAAAAAACTGAACATATAAAAACCTACATACAAATAAAACCCCTGAATAACTATAAAAATGTCTGAAAATACATGCTGAAAAACTCATTTAAGAAATTAAAAGAAATGTCTATAAAAATATACATGTGAGGTAGTGCACGCCTATAATTTTAGCTACACAGGAGGCTGAGGCAGGAGGATCCTAAGTTTGAGGCCAGGATCAGCCATTTTAACAATACCTTGTCTTAAAAATAAAAAAATAAAAAGGGCTGGAGATTTTGCCCAGTTATCGCGAGCCATCCATGGGCTGTGTGTGTGAGCTACGCACATTGGAGCTATATGAGGGGACAGGTATGGCAACGCATGCTGACTGGGCTATGCAACACAAGTGCGCCTCTCCTCTCACTCTGCCTGTGATCCCACATGGCACCTGAGATGGGTGTGACTTGTCAAGATGTGTGACTTGTCAAGATGTCAATCAATCTGCTGACCACAAGACATCACGAAGCAAGACTCTCCAACCTTATCCCCTGCTTTATTTAGTGAACAACATTCCATTGTGTGTCCCCCCCTATAAAAATAAAGAGATTCCAGGTGCATGCTCTCTTGTCTTCCAGCATGGAAGAGGACTGAGGTCGCAGAGCAGTCCCGCCCTCAATCTGAGAAACTCATGTTCATGTGTTGCATGATTTCTTCACCATTTTCTTGGTTAAATGTTGCAGTCTGCTCCTTTGAATCCAGCTCATCTCATCAGTACAGATTGCTGGAGAGACCCAGTGGTGGAACACCTGAGTTCAAACACAGTACTGGGGGGAGGGGTTGGGAAACTGGGCGCAATGGCATATACCTTATAATCCCAGTGGCTTGGGAAGCTAAAGAAGGAGGATCCCAACTTCTAAACCAGCCTCAGCAAAAGTGAGCCACTAAGCAACTGAGTGAGACCCTGTCTCCAAATGAAATACAAAAACAGGGCTGGGGATATTGCTCAGTGGTCAAATGCCCCTGAATTCAATCCCCAATACCCCTCCAAAAAAAGAAATAAAAAGAAAAATTCATGTAACATAAAATAAAGTCACAGAATTTAAAAATAATAAAATAAAATGGTAGATAGAAACTCAATTATCAATAACATCAAGTGTGGCTGGAGTAAAATTATCTGATTAGATTATATACATGCCAAACTATGGGTGAAGCTCATTTTGTTGTACTTAATTTTACTGCACTCTGTAGATATCTTTGGGTACCAGGGATTGAATCCACAGGCACTGAATCATTGGGTCATATTTCTAGCCCTTTTTATTTTTTGAGACAGGTTCTCACACTAAGTTGCTTAAAGGCTGTGCTAAATTAGTGGCTTTGGGCTTATGATCCTCCTGCTTCAAGCTGCCAGGTTACTGGGATTATGGGTGTGTGCTACTGTACCAGGCTATTTTGAGCTATTTTATCATTGACACTTTTCCAATAGTATGTGCTCACATTTTGGTAATTCTTGCAATATTTCAAGCCTTTTCATCATTGTTATATTTGTTTTGATGATCTGTGCTCGGTAATCTTTTATGTCATTATTGTAATTGTTTTGGGATGCCATGAGCTGCACTCATTTAAGACAGTGAACTTAATAAAATTGATGGGTTCTGAATACTCCACCAACCAGCTGTTCCCCTATCTCTCTCCCTTTCCTGTGTCCTCCCCATTCTCTTAAAAAAAAAAAAAAAAAAAAAAAAAAAAAACTGAAATACAGTCAATTTATAATCCTATAATGACATCTAAGTGTTCAAGTAAAAGAAGTCACATGTCTTTACTTTAAATCAAAAGTTAAAAATGGCCGGGCTTTGGGTTGGGGATATAGCTCAGTTGGTAGAGTGCTTGCATTGCACGCACAAGGCCCTGGATTCAACCTCCAGCACCACACACACACACACACACACACACACACACACCACACACACACACACACACAAAAAAAAAAAAAAAAAAAAAAAAAGGCCAGGCGTGGTGGTGCACGCCTGTAATCCCAGCTGCTCAGGAAGCTGAGAAAGGAGGACCTCAAGCTCAAAGCCAGCCTCAACAACTGTGAGGTGCCAAACAACTCAGCGAGACCCTGTCTCTAAATAAAATAGAAAATAGGGCTGGGGATGTGGTTCAGTGGTCAAGTACCCCTGAGTTCAATCCCTGGTATCAAAAAAAAAAAAAAAAGAAAAGAAAAAGAAAAGAAAAAGTTAAAAATAATTAAAATATAGGCTTCTTGCACCAAACAGTTATCCAAGCTGTGAATGAAAACTCCTTGAAGGAAATTAAAAGTACTACTCCAGTGAACACACAAAGACAAAGAAAGCAAAACTGCCTTACTGCTGATATGGAGCCAGCTTCAAGTGGTCTGAACAGAGATTTAAAATGCCAAAGCCTTCTTTGAAGCCACAGTTTAACCCAGAGCAAGGCCCTAATTCTCTTCAATCCTATAAGGACTGAGAAACATGAGAAAAAGAAAAGCAGCATGTAGCTAGCAGAGGTTGATTGTGAGATTTAGGCAGAGAAGCCATCTCTGCAACATAACAAGGTAAAGCAGCAGGTGGTGATGGAGAAGCTGTGGCAAGTTATCCAGAAGATGAAGTCACAATCTTTGGTAAAGGTGGCTCTGAAGTAATTTACAATGTAGCTGAAATAGCGTATGATTGGAATATGATACCCACAACTTCCATAACCAGAGGGACGTCAATGCCTGGCTTCAGAGCTTCAAAGGACAGGCGGACTCTCCTGTTATGGGTTAATGCAGCTGGGGAAGGTAATGCCAGTGTTCATCTACCATTCTGAAAATCCTGTGACCCCAAGAAGAATCCCCAATCTACTCTACCTGTGCTCCTTGAGTGCATGGGACAGCAGAGCCTGGATGGCAGCCCACCTGATTCCAACACGGTTTATGGCATGTTTTAGGCTCACCATTGTAATCTACTGCTCAGGGAAAAAAAGATTCCCTAGATTCCCTTCAGAATATTACTGCTCATTAACAAAGTGCTTGATTACCTGAGAGCGCTGCTGAAGAGGTACAATAAGATTAATTCATGCCTCCTAATATAATATTTATTCTGCAGCTCATGGATCAAGAAGTAAAATCTTATTTGTTAAGCAGCTCAGTGAGATACTGTCTCTATATAAAATACAAAATACGGCTGAGGATGTGGCTCAGTGGTCAAGTACCCCTGAGTTCAATCCCCAGTACCCCCCTTCTAAAAAAAAAAAAGGAAGAATACATTTTATTAGGGTATTATTGCCTTAGAATAGTGAAATAGTGATTGCTCTGATGGATCTGGGCAGAGTGAACTAAAAATCTGGAAAGGATTCACTATTCTGGATGCCATTAAGAACATTCACTGCTGGGTACGGTGACGCATGCCTGTAACGCCAGCAGCTTGGGAAGCTGAGGCAGGAGGATCATGAATTCAAAGCCAGCCCCAGTAATAGTGAAGTACTAAGCAACTCAGTGAGACCCTGTGTCCAAATTAAAAAAAAAAAAAAAAAAAAAAAGGGATGGGAATGTAGCTCTGTGGTTGAATACCCTGGGTTCAATGTTCAATAACAACAACAAAAAGTTATGAGCTAGGCTGGGGTTGTGGCTCAGTGGTAGAGTGCTCACCTAGCATGTGCCGAGGTCCTGGGTTCGATCCTCAGCACCAGATAAAAATAAAATAAAGATATTGTGTCCATCTACAACTAAAAAAATAAATAAAATAAAAAATAAATTTTAAAAAAGTTATGAGCGATAAAGAGGACACTGGTTAACTGATGAGGAAGAAAACAACTGTAATGTAAATGCAACTAACAGCATAAAGATAGAAGTGAGGAGAAATGCATATAAACAATAAGCTGAAAATTTCAATACTTCACTTTCAGGAATGGACAGAACAAACCAAGCAGACCAACAATGCAAGGGAAGATCTAACCAACATCATGAACCAACTGGACACAATAGTCACCTCTATAAAACACTCCACCGAACAACAGGGAAACACATATTCTCTTTACTCATGGAATAGAAAAAACATTCATGCAGATATGGAAATTAAATAAACTAAATAATCCTAAATAACCAATGGATCAAAGAAAGCACAAGGAAAATTAGAAAATTCTTCAAAAATAAAGATACAATATACTAAAACTTATAAATTGTAGCAAAAACAATGCTTAGAGGAATATATAGCTTTAAATGCTTATATTTAGAAGGCGGCGTGGGAAAAACCCTACAGATTGCAAGAAATTACTAATGAATCATTTACATGTAAAGGGACTTACATCAAGAATATATAAAGAACTCTTGCAATTCAATAATAAAAATGAATCCAACTGAGCCAGGTGTGGTGGTGCATCCCTGTAATCCCAGCAAATTAGGCAGGAGGATTGAGGCAGGAGGATCACAAGTTAAAAGCCAGCCTCAGCAATTTAGCAATGCCTTAGGCAAGTTAGCAAAATCCTGTCTCAAAATATAAAAAGGGGGGCTGGGGATGTGGCTCAAGCAGTAATGGGCTCGCCTGGCACGCGTGCGGCCCGGGTTCGATCCTCAGCACCACATATAAACAGAGATGTTGTGTCCGCCGAGAACTAAATAATAAATATTAAAAAAAAAATTAAAAAAAAATATATAAAAAGGGCTAGCATTGTGGCTCACTGGTTAAGCACCTCTGGGTTTAATCTCAAGTACCAACAAAAGAAAACAAAAAAACACCACACAAACCCCAACTAGGCCAGGTGCAGTAATGCATGCCTATAATTCCAATAACTCATTTGGCTGAAGCAAACTAATGAGACCCTGTCTCCAAATAAAAAAGAAAAAGGGCAGGGGATGTAGTTCAGTGGTAAAAAACCCTAGGTTCAATCCCCTGTCCCCCCCACCCCCACCTCACCCCCCAAAAAACACAATTAAAGAATGAACACAAATTCTGAAGAGACATTTCTCCAAAGATGCACAAATGGAGAATAAGCACATGAAAAGATGCTAACATAATTAGCCACCAGAAATATGCACATAAAAATCTCACTGGCTATGTTTTTAGTAGTCTCTGCTTCCCTACTTCTAGCACAGGGCCCTGGCCAGAGTAGGTCCTCAATTCATACAGAAAAAACAATCTTGTGGAAAAGGACCAGGTCAGACAGAGCTCCTCTCTACAGGCCATGCCGAGATGAGGAAAGCAAACAGTTACTCATTAGGACCTCACCCACGTGACAACATATGGACACTGCTCCAAGCCTTTGAGGAACCTGTATCCTAGCAGTAAGTAGTCCCACACTGGGAAAGGAAGGCTGTGGCTCTCGGCTTTTCTTGTAAGGCCCCTTACAAGAGCCATCTATAGAGAAATGGTGTCACTTTCTTGCAGGGCTTCAGTTTGAACTCAAACCCACCAAGAACCCTGCCTGTCCTGGTGCATGCAGGCTCCATTTCAACTGTCCCAAAATATCTTCTACCCATCTCAGAGGAAGGCTAATCCCAGAAGGCCTGACAACAAGAGAGGGAGGACTAGAGGGCAAGATGACCATTTTCTCCCCAACTTACCGTCCAGACACCGGTTGTTATACTTCTTATAAGCAGTGATGGCGTCATCCTTCTTCACAAAGACCACCTCTGCTACCCCAGGATGTACCAGCCGAGCCCGCTTGAGGGCTCCACACACACAGAAAAGCTCCTGCAAAGAAGAGAAGGGGTTGGGGAAGAATTTGTGACTGCCTGCCATGCACATGCACTGAGGACTCTGGGGTGACTGTGTTACAGCTGAATATGCCCAAGACTTCAGGAGCGCTCTATTTTAGGTGGTATTCTTGAGACAATCACAAGCCCCCAAGTCAAGAACAGATGAGGGACAAGCTGTTAGGCAGTGAGAAGGGGGTCTAGGTTTTTAAGCCTTGTAGTACCTGTGATGTCTTACCAAGTCACTGCTAAGGTTCCCACTTCCCCAATTGGGATAGCAGCCATAAAATCTGAGAGCTGTCATAAAATTGGACATGCAGGCTCACCAAAGGGACAGTCTCTAATATATTACCTGTGAACCTGTTAAACCATCACTTCTATATTCTACCAGCGTGACCACAATTCCTAGGCTGAATGGATTGAGGCATTTCTCAGGACAAGGAACTATGAGTGTTAAAACCAGGAGAAGAATCCCTAGCAAAACTGGGGCAGTTGATTACTCTGAGTCACACAAATAGGATTTGATCCCTGGGACTCTGCCTTCTATCAGCTGTGTGACTGTCTGCAAGTTTCTTAACTTCCCTGAAACTACTACCTCTTCTGAAAACAAGAAAAGGACTGTCCACCTCCCAGGGTTGCTGGAAAACTCAATTTTTTTTTTTTTTTTGTACTAGGGATTGAATCTAGGAGCACTTAACCACTAAGCCACATCCCCAGACCTTTTTATTTATTTTGAGACAGGGTCTTACTAAGTTGCTTAGAGCCTACTAAGTTGCTGAGTACTACTAGCTTTGAACTTGTGATTCTCCTGCTTCAACCTCCTGAGTTGCTGGGATTATAGGTGTGCACCACTATGCCCAGCTTCAACTGAGTTAGTTTTTAAGATCATGCTTTGTACCTGTGTTCATCATTAACTCTAAATTCCTCATTTTACTGATAAGGAGTCTAAGGCCAGACTAAGATCCCACAGGTAGATATAGACAGAGGCCAATTAGCATTCAAAGCATTTCTTCATATGTAATTGCCATTTACAAGGTTGTTGCGAGAATAAGATGGCTTATGAAAAGATCCTTGAAATGATTTGGTTTTTAATGACAAAGGGGAAAATGTTAAATATTAAACCACATTATGGGGCTGGGGTTGCGGCTCAGTGGTAGAGCACTCACCTAGCACATGTGAAGCAGTGGGTTCAATCCTCAGCACCACATATAAGTAAATAAAATAAAGGTATTGTGTCCAGCTACAACAACAACAACAACAACAACAAAACACACTATGGAATTGAATAGTAGGTATCCTCCCAATGATATTATTGTTCTTTTAACGTTACCTATTGGGGTAGAAAAGAAGTTGAGGGTAATTATTATTGGCAATTTTCTGAGGCGTAATCTTTACAAATATTTTTTTTTAAGTTGCAGATGAACAGAATGCCTTTATTTTATTTGTTTATTTTTATGTTGTGCTGAGGATCAAACCCTGTGCCTCACACATGCTAGGCTGTTAGGCAAGCGCTCTGCCACTGAGCCCCAGCCCCTATAAGTAATTCACTTTTCATTAGCATATTTTCACAGAGCTCCTATAATGTGCCAGTGCTCAATAAATGGTGGCTATTTCTCCTTTTTTAAAAAAATATTTTTATTAGTTGTTGATGGACATTTATTTGTTCATTTATTTATTTGTATGTGGTGCTAAGAATTGAACCCAGTGCCTCACACATGTGAGGCAAGCACTCTACCACTGAGCCACAACCCCAGGCCTATTTCTCCTTTTTTGCTTTTACTTTGAGATGCAGACTAGCTAAGTTGTTCAGGCTGGCCTTGAGCTTACGATCCTTTATCAGTCTCCCAAGTAGCTGGGACTACAGGCATATGCCACTGTACCCAGATACTTTAATAATTAAGAACATTTTTAAAAAATTAATATTTATTGTTCAGTTGTAGTCAGACACAACACCTTTGTTTTATTTATTTTTATGTGGTGCCGAGGATGGAACCCAGGGCCTCATACATGCAAGGTGAGCACTCTACTGCTGAGCCACAACCCCAGCCCAATTCAGAAAACATTTTACTTCTTTGTAACATGTTCAGTATGACCCAGAATAGGCCACATTTCTACTCGTGTGCACACCACTGGCTGCACTGTGCCTGCTAAGGAAGGGGAGCACACTTAGTTCTAAAGCTACACATGTGGCATTCATGTGTTTCAAGTTCAGCCCCTTAAAAAACTTGATGGCCAATGTGAGCTGTTACAGAACCTGAGACTTAGCTACAGGGTGCAGCTGGAGTCTCCATCTGCATTCACTGAAATTTCTAACAGTTCAAAGGATGTCTGGATTTCTAAAATGTTTTTTTTGACTGACTAAACTAAAACAGGCCCCACTAACCTGGCACCTGATTTAGGTTTTGTCCATGTCTGCCATGGGAGGGCAGAATGGACCAAGAAGGCAATCCTGAGGAATCAAACACCAGTCACTACTAATACATCTCACTATATTAATATGACAGAATAATCACATAAAACCCCCAAAGTAGACAATAAGTTCCAAAGACTCATAGGAAAATACCCGCCACTAAGTGTTGCATAGCAATGCTAAAGGATCTCATTTAGGACCCATTATGGTACAGATATCCCATGATTCTGAGATTCAGGCCAGGCCAGCCGCGCTGGTTTAGAAGCTTGCAGTACAGTGAACAGCTGGCCTGGCTGCTATACTGAAAGGTCTGCTTCCAGGTGGGCCACTGGTTGGCATCTGGGAACCTGAATTCCAGGAGGACTCTACCACCTTAAATGATCAGGTAGCCCACTGTGCCTAAACTGTGTAAACAATATGGTTCATGCTGAACACTTGCTTGCCCCCTGCAGAGTGCGGAGCTCTGGTACATGCTAGTCAGAGAATGATTAAATGACTAGTCCCCAGCGAAACCTTTGGGCACTAAGTCTTTATGAGATCCAGGGTTTCATCAGTCATTACAATGTGGAGAAATAAAATACATCCGATGTGACTTCACTGGGAAGGCTCTGGAGTGCCGATTTCCCCCAAACTACATCCTGTCTTTCCTTTGGTGACTTTGCTCTGTGTCCTTGGGCTGTGCTAATTTTTAGCTCTAGGCCTGACTATATGCAAAGTCTTGAGAGTTCCAGCCAATCAGCAGACTGGGACTTGTCTTAGGGACCCATATCAGAGTGGTTTGAGATTTAAAATTCTCACATGCCACAATACTTACAACGATGTCCTCCTCTGTGACTCGAGGATGCAGATTATTCACAGTCATCTTGGTGCCTTCCAAGGGGCTGAGAACAGGCTGCCACACAGACAAGAATATTACCAGGAGCTGAAGGGCAGACATGCCCCCACAAGGCCCAGAGGAAACAACCCTGCAGAGTCTACCACAACTGGGCTCCTCAGATCCCGGTGTCCATCACATCCCCCGCCACTCCATGCTAAAGGAGCCAATGCTCTTCAGGTCCCTGAACATTTGCTTGGAATGCTACTCATCCTTCTAGACCTGGCAGCTCAAATGCCATGTTCTTGGAGTCTCCCCAGATCCCTGAGAGGAACAAAATGCTCCTTCCTCACAGCTTCAGCAGCTTTCTTTTGGGAAACCCTCCACACACACAGTGATCTCTCTGCTGGTCTGGTGTCCCCTTTGGCCCATGAGCTTTGAGGATAAGGGTTCCTGGTTCTTGGATTGCTCATCTACAAACTGGGGACAGCAACACCTACTTCACAGGGGTGCTGTAAGGACCCACTGGGATCCATACAGCACACTGCCCACCCAGTATAGGCCAACTCTTGACTAGGGTGGTCACCTTCACCTTACCTCGGCAGGTGGCAGCTCTTTGGGGGGTTCTTCCTTGTTCACCAGTGTCCGGGACATGTTGGCCAAGGCTTTTGTTCGAATAGTGGAGGGGAAAGCAGGAGCAGTGTAGGCATCATTTTGAACCACTTTGGTGAGAGGGAGGGCCTTGGACATGGAGAGCTTGGAACTGCTCAGCCCAGCCTATAGAGAGGCAGAAAGGAATCTGAGAAGCCAGAAACCCAGACTCTTCTGAAAATGCCCTGAAGAGCCAACAACTAGATGAATGTATGAAGCTTTGATGTTGCTCAGCTCCAAATCCATTACAAGTTTGAAGCAAAGAAAGGCTGCCAATAATATCCGCTAGGGAAGGGACAGAAGGGGAGAAAAGCACGTGGCCCAAGCATATGACTGTAGAAGTCAATTCCCACAGTGCTAGAAGCTCTGGCAGGAAGCTTCCAAGTCTTGATCTAGAAACTTCCAGGAGCCACAGGCTCAGCCATTCTTTACTTCAGACTTTCCAAAACCTCTATAATTTGGGGTTAGTCAGAAGACCAAAAGCTTTAAGTCAAGTTCATTCCTAGATAAGCTTCTATCACAGTGGGAATGATCATCAGCTCCAGGCTGGCTGGGAACAGGAACTTACTCTTAAGAAGGTCCAGAAACCCTAGCTTTTTGGTCACTGATCTGGTCACACAGAAGCACCAGAGCCATGGCATCCTCAGTAACCAGACTGTCAGGGACTTGCTGGCACAATCAGAACATACAGACCACCAAAAATGATTCCTACTCCAACTGGGGATGTGGTCCCATGGAAACATAAAACTCCCCTGTATTAACGTGTCTGAGAAAAAAGATGCTTGATACAGAAGCAGCAGGTGGTATTGCTGATCTAGGACAACTGGGTCTATAAGGCACAGATCCAGGGATAAAGCAGCAATGTAGCAGCCAGAGGGGTAATCAGAATACAGGGCAGGCCCCATTCATCAGGCCTCTCCAATGTGAGTGAAGTATCCTCTCCATGCTGGATTCCAGATCTCTCCAGCTGCTCTGTGTCTCAGTGTAGTGGTTACACATGGGCCCCAGGAACCACACTACTATGGCAACAACTAAATCTAGTACTTACAAGCTGGGTGATGCTGAGGAGGTTAACCTTTCCATAAAATGAGAGTAAAAATACACACTTCACAGGGTGGGAGGACAGAGGGCCTTTTGTTTTGTTTTGTTTTTTAACGAGGGATTGAATCCAGGGTTGCTTAGCCACTGAGCCACATCCCCAGCACCCTCCCATTTCAAAACTTTTTAATTTTTTTAGTCGTATTGTGTAGACACAATACTTTTTATATTTTTTATGTAGTGCTGAGGATTGAACCCAGTGACTCACACTTGCAAGGCAAGTACTCTACCACTGAGCTACAACCCCAGTCCCCCAGTCCTTTTTAAATATTTTATTTAGAGACAGGGTTCTAATAAGTTGCTTATACCCTCTCTAAATTGCTGAGGCTGGCTTTGAACTTCAATCCTCCTGCTTCAGCCTCCCTGGGATTACAGGTAAGTGCCTCCATGCCTGGCTTAGAGAAGGTCTTAAATGAGTTAATGTAAATACTGTTTTTAAAATTAGGGTTAACCACTAACTGAGCCAGTTGATAAGCTGTTCTGGCATCAGACACAAATGGTCTATTTCCTAGAAAGGATTGGTCCCTTTATAAAGAAATAAACTGCCAACATTCAGCTTCACATACCATTCTAAGAGCTTAATTATAACCAGAAGATTGGTCCATACACTCCGTTGGTGACTAAAACTGAATCTTCCAGCCTCAAGGTAAAACAAAGGCGGTATCTGCCCCAAGGAACTGGCTGTGCAGCCCATCAACCTCCCTGCTGTGGCTCAGTGGTACCCACTAAGCTGAGTGCTAGAAACACTCTGATACTGTTTACTTCTTTGCAGGACGTCTGACCAGCACCACAGCAGGCAAGCCTTTCTTGCACAGAGGCTGTACCTACTGGAGCCCACCAATCAAATGAGGTTTATTCCTTACTGACACCAACCCAGGGAATCCAGAATCTAAGATCAAGGTCAGGGAGTACAAAGGAAAGAAAAGGGATTCCCTCCTGTGGGATTGATACTATGATTCAAATGTCCTCTCCAAAACTGATGCTGAATTTTCATAACAACAGCATTAATAGGTGGGACCTTAAGAATTGTTTTGGCTACCAGGAGACTGTTCTCATGATTAGATTAAAGCCAACCTCATAGGAGTGGATTTTGCTATCTCAGGGATGATGCTCCTGATTAAAGAATAAATGCGGCCTGATCTCTGTCTAGGGCATGCTTGCTTACTCTCCGATGACTCAGCAAGAAGGCCCTTGCCATGTACAGCTCCTCAGTTTTAGACTTCCTGGCCTCCATAACTGTGAGCAGAGTAAATATCCATTATTTAAAATTCACCCAGTCTGTAGTATTCTGCTACAGTAGCAGGTAACGGACTTTCCCTCACGTGTCTCAAACATAGTGCCTGGGACTGCAGCTCTGCACTCCACCTGCGGTGGGACCTTAAGCAAATCCCTGGACACAGCCTGCATCCAATTTTTTAAAAAGCAAATGGCTAGACCAATTCCAGCTCTGAGAATCTTACAACCCAAATCATTGAAAGACCCTGTTATCCTCAATCTCTGCTGTCCATCAGATCAGACACATACAATGACAGAAAAAGAAACAATGCCATACCATGTGGTGGTGAAAGCTGCTGGAGGGTGAAAACTTCATCTGCTTAGTAGGAACGGGTGCTACAACATCATCATCTTCATCCAGGTCATATAAATTCTGAGAATAAAGAAATATAAGCTAATGTAACATGCAGGTCCATAAAAGACATCCAGCCCCAGCACAATGAAGAAATGAATGCTACATTAAATGAAAGATCAAGGGAAAAGGTGGGCATGGGGGTAGAGGTACCTGGAGAGACTGGCCTTGGAGTCTGGGGTTCAAGTCCTGACAGGGTGACTTCTACTAATGAGGCCCAATTAAAAATGCTCCATGTACATCAGAAGTACATTTTCATAAGTTCATAACACCCCTCAAGAATCCCTAAATTAGCCAGGCATGTGGGTACCTATCAGTAATCCCAGAAACTAAGGGGGCTGAAATAGGAGATTTCAAGTTTGAGGCCAGCCCCAGCAACTAAATAAGGCTCTCAGTAACTAAGTGAGACCCAGTACAGGAGGGAGAAAAAAAATCCCTAGTAATCTCAATGACAGGGATATGTTCTGAGTAATGAATTATTAGGTGATTTTTGTTGTTGTGTGAACATCACAAAGCATACTTCCACAACCATCCAACTACATACCTATGCCCCCCAATATTGACCCAAATGTCACTAAGCATCACATGACAGTATATCCTTTGCTTTGGAAAGTCCATTCTGAATAATTTGGCAAACAGCAGTAAACTCAAACCCTATCCCAACAATGCCTACTGTTGGGATTTTTAACAGGGAATTTTAATAGGATTTTTTTTTTAAAGAGAGAGAGAATTTTTTAATATTTATTTTTTAGTTTTCGGCAGACACAACATCTTTGTTTGTATGTGGTGCTGAGGATTGAACCTGGGCCGCATGCGTGCCAGGAGAGCATGCTACCGCTTGAGCCACATCCCCAGCCCATTTAACAGGATTTTTAACAGGGAAAATGGTCTAAATAAAATGTCAAAACAAATAAACATCAACTCAATGAATTGAGCAGTTTTGAAAAATGTTTACACTAAATGTGAAAACAGAAAATGCTTGAGTTAAAATAAAAAAGGGCACAAACTGAAGAACAAAATTGCAACTACAACTAGTGTTAAATGTAAAACAACACAAACACACACAAAAAAGCAGGAATCTTAAAAACAAACAAACAAAAACCCCAAGAATCTATGACCAAATTTCAACAGTGACTGACTCTGGAGAATAGGAACATGAAAAACATTTTTTTGTGTGTGCAAATTATCCCCTAAGAAATTTTTTGTTAAAACTCTCAAATTACAAAAAGTCAAATGTCTCTGGGCCTGGCCCCAGCCAATCCACCCGTTAGCATCATCAAAATATGTGTGCGTGCGTGTACACACACACACACACACACACACACACACCACACACACACTCTCTTTCTCTCTCTCTACCTGTTTGGCCTGGTGGTTATTGACAACATTGATCCTCATTCCAGCTGGATGGGCATGAAGTGGCACCATGGCCTTCTGCTGTGGAACCTAGAAACACTCAGTGATCACAATCTATCCCATAGGGTTCATGAGCATCCTGTGAGTATGAGATCACTGAATTTAAATACAGTAGGCATGCAGTTTGGGTCTCTGGTAGGACTACAGAGTGCCTTGCCCTCAAGTAAGAAGGTATCCCCATATAGTAATGCAAGTGCAGGGCTTTAAATTAAACTTGGCTCCATCAATGTCTGCTGTCACTATGCCTATTACCAAAGCCCAGACATTAAATGACATTGTTTCCTTTGGGGGGGTGGGGGGGACCCTTGATTGGCAGCCAGATCTGACTGGGCTTCTACTCTGGTCCTTCCACTACTGGCTGTGTAATGTTGGACATGGTATTTCATCTCTGAGACTCAGATTCTTCTTTAATAAAACTGGGGAAATAGTCCTAAAGTTGGAGTGAGGAATATATAAGATCAAATACACTAGGTGCCTGTGCATAGCACATGGTCAAAATGTTTCATCCTTTCCCTGTTCTTCCCTCTACTATTTTTCACTTAAGAAAGTCACTTCAGGCCTTTCTCATGTTTGCTTGGCTATAATGTATACAGAAAGCCTTTGTAAACAGCCAAGGGCTGTACCAACACTTGAGAGAACTGCACTTTTGCCCAATCCCCTCTCCCCACCCAATCTTTCTGCCTAAATCTGCCTGTCTTCCGAGTTCATGTCAGCAGTCACAACCTACCTGGATGGTTTTGGTGAGCTTCAGAGCAGGTGTCACTGTCCCAATGGGTGGGCTTGTAAAGGCATCAGGAGAACTCCTCCTCAAGCTAATCTTCTCCCGGGCATCAGCCACTTGGCGAGGCTTCTGTGGCACCGTGCTCTGCTGCTTGCGAGAGTTCAGCATCTCTCTGGCATCCTGCACTTTCCCTTTGATCCGAAACCGTGCATCTTTCTGCAAAAGTTTCTCCCGAGCATCTTTGACTCCCAGCTTGAGCCTGGCATCTGAGAGGCCTATCTTCTGCCGGGCATCAAATCTCTGCTGGAAGGTGGCTGTGCGTGCTGGCTGGCTGAGAAGGTTCTGCTGGATTCCAACTCGAGATCGGACACCTCCAACTCCTGGTCTGGCACTGAGCCTGCAAATACAAACTGCAATAGTAAGTGGATCTGAATATCACCAGTGGCCCATGGAGGAAAGCCTGGGAATCTGGGAATAGAGCAGATCCTACAGAAACCAGAAAGCTGCTTCCTGCCTGCATTTGAGTCAATAATTAATCCAACAGAAAGTAATGACTTCCTTCCTACTTCTTGCCTTTTAATTTCGTATCATAAACAAAATAAAGAAAGAGGGTTTGGATTTCCACCATTAGTTAAGACTGCTTTACTTCCCAAATCAGTTTTTTTTGTTTGTTTGTTTTTTTGTGGTGCTGAGGATTGAACCCAGGGCCTTGTGCATGCAAAGCAAGCACTCTACCAACTGAGCCATATCCCCAGCCCCCAAAATCAGGTGTTTTCAGAGATCTTTTTGGACGATAACCTCAGACAACGCCAGTCAAATAAGAAACTATCTCCAGGAGCTGGGGATGTGGCTCAAGCGGTAGCGCGCTCGCCTGGCATGCGTGCGGCCCAGGTTCGATCCTCAGCACCACAAACAAACAAAGATGTTGTGTCCACCGAAAACTGAAAAATAAATATTAAAAAATTCTCTCTCTCTTTAAAAAAAAAAAAAAAAAAAAAAACTATCTCCAAAATATCAAAACCCCACCCAACTGAAGAGCAACTTGTTTCCAAAGCTCTTCCACATCACCATTCTTCTTCTTCTTTTTTTTTTTTTTTTGCATTAGGGATTGAACCAGGGGCACTTTACCACTGAGTCACATCCCTAGCCCTTTTTAAAAAAATATATATTTTTTTAGTTCTTGACAGATCTTTATTTTTTTTACTTTTATGTAGTGCTGAGAAATCAAACCCAGTGCCTCATAAATGCTAGGCAAGTCCTCTACTATTGAGCTACAACTCCATTCCTCCTCCCTAGCCTTTAAAAAATGAATTATTTAGAGACAGGGTCGAAGTTGCTTAGGTCCTCACTAAGTTTCTGAGGCTGGCCTTGAACTTGCAATCCTCTTGCCTCAGCTTCCTAAACCACTGGGATTACAGGCATGTGCCACTGCTCCTGGCCACATCCCCGCTCTTTTTTTTTTTTAATATTTATTTTTTAGTTTTTCAGCAGACACAACATCTTTGTTTGCATGTGGTGCTGAAGATTGAACCCAGGCCGCACGCATGCCAGGCGAGCGCGCTACCGCTTGAGCTACATCCCCACTCTTAATCAACCCTCTCAGCACCTAGAGTGACACCTATTACGCCTGCTTTATAGTGGGAGAAGCAGACCTGGCGAGGCTGTATGATTAACAAAGGATGCCTCTAATGCAAGTGCCTCTAAGGCCTCTTTTGGGCTGGACCTAAGGAAGTCAATATGTGGGTCTCAGAGCTAGACAACTCAAATAATAAAGATATAAAGACTTAGAAAAGAAAAATAAATTCTTTCTGCAATAACAAATATTCAGGAACTGTTAAAGACAGAAATTGATTAAACTTCATTAAACAAGTTCTATTCTTTCTCTTTCAGCAGCTTAAGAGAAAAAAAAAAAAAATAACAATGCCCCCTGAGTATAACACTAAAGGTCCTTCCTGGGATCTATGGGTTTTTCCTGACTCACCCATCCATGACCCACCCCCAAGACTTCTCTCTCCCACCCCTGTGCCTGATGTCCCACCTGGAGACTCCAAGGTCAATGTCTCCTTTTCGGGAAATCCTTCCTGATTCACCCTCCTTTGTGTTTATTAATATACCTGCTAAGTTTTCTGCCTGTCTTAGTCTATTTAGGCTGCTATAACAAAATAGCATAAACTGGGTAGCCTATAAACAAAGGAAATTTATTTCTCCTGGTGCTAGAAGCTGCTGCTAGAAGCCCAAGATCAAGGTACTAGCATGTTCCATGTCTGGTGAGGGCCTGCTTCCTGGTTCTAGAGCATCTTTTCACTGTGTCCACATAGAGGGAAGGAAAAAGGGGACTCACTCCTTTTACAGGACCCAGTACCTTATGAGTGGTGCTGAGCTCTGGCTGAGCCTTGAAATTCCTGTGGAGCTTCTAGACCCTATCCCAGAGCTACTAAAGCCTCAAACTGGGGGAAACCTGGGTGACTGCATTTGGAACTCCACAGGTGACTGAAGAGCTATACTGAGAATCCCTAATCTGGTGCTAGGAGGTCAAACTGTGCTGAATAACAAGTTTATCTACTGTTTCCCACTTCACTGCCTGGGCCTCCCAGGAGGCTTCCTCATACTGCCCAGGTCACTGGGATCCTCCTACTGCTTACTCACCTGTCCACCTGGCTCTTCGAATAAACAAAAGTGTACCCAAAGGTGAATCTACTTGGTACCAATAAAAGCAAATCTGGCCAAGCATAGTGGTACATTGTTTGTAATCCCAACTACTCAGGAGGCTAAGAGAGGAGGATTCCAAGTTCAAGACCAGTCTAGTCAACTTAGTTTAAATTTTTTTTTTTTTAAAGAGAGTGAGAGAGGAGAGAGAGAGAGAGAGAATTTTTTGATATTTATTTTTTAGTTATCGGCGGACACAACATCTTTGTTTGTACGTGGTGCTGAGAATCGAACCCGGGCCGCACGCATGCCAGGCGAGCGCGCTACCACTTGAGCCACATCCCCAGCCCCAGTTTAAAATTTTTTAATATTTATTTTTTAGTTTTCGGCGGACACACATCTTTGTTTTGTATGTGGTGCTGAGGATCGAACCCAGGCCGCATGCATGACAGGCAAGCACGCTACCGCTTGAGCCACATCCCAGTCTAGTCAACTTAGCAACATCCTGTCTCAAAATAAAAAGGGCTGGGAATGTAGCTCTGTGGTAGAATTCAATACCCAATACCCAGCCCCACCCCACAGAAAATCTAGACCTTTATCCTCTGAATAATGCAAACACATCTGCTGTCTCCAATATGCCAGAGACTTAAAGCAGTAACATATTGAGTGTTTATGTCCCCCAAATTCCTTTGATGAAACCTAACTCTCAAGGTGATAGCATTAGAGGCAGAGTTCGTAGGTTATGAGGGTAGAATCTTCGCAATGGGATCAGTATTCATATAAAAGAGGTCTTCAGAAAGTTCCCTGGCCCCTTCCTGTGAAGTCACAGTGAAAAATGGTCTAGAACAAGGAAGCAGACCCTCACCAGACATGGAACCTGCCAGGGTCTTGATCTTGGGATTTGCCAGCCTCTAGCACTAGGAAAAATAAACTTCTCTTGTTTATAGACCACCCAGTTTATGCTACTTTGTTATATAGCAGCCCAAGTAGATTACTACAATGATGCACAGTACCATTTTTCTCTTTGGGAAATGGCAACTTACTTTAGGATTTGTTTTCCAGTGAGTTTGACGGGGTAGGGAAGAGAATGGAGGGGTCATTAAAAGAATCACTTAGACTAAGTTTAAGGTTGAGGGGGCTGCTATGCCTGGTAGTGCGTGCCTGTATTGCAGTAAAATTTGGGAGGCCGAAGATTCTAAATTTGAGGCCAGTACCAGAAACTTGGCTAGACCATAAGTTGTAATTCAGTGGTGGTAAAGTATCCCTAGATTCAATACCTCCAGTTAAAAAACAAAACAAAAACGTGGTGACGGCTGTATGTTCAGCCTACTCTATTTCCTCATGTAAAGACTCTGGAAAGGTTGGGTGTGGTGGTGCATACCTGTTCCCAGCAGCTCAGGAGGCTGAGGCAGAAGAATTGCAAGTTCACAGCTAGCCTGAGCAACTCAGCACCCTTAAGAAACTCAGTGAGACCCTGTCTCAAAATTAAAAATAAAAAGGGGCTAGGGTGTGGCTCAGTGGTAAGCCTGCACAGACGCACGCGCGCGTGCGCGCGCACACACACACTGGACCCTGGAAGATGAAGGCATTAGAGAAAGAAGAGCCACAAGGAATGGGGTATGGAGGGAGGCCGCATACACAATTAGGGAGAAGGAAATAGCTATGTGGTGGACAGCATTCACCTCCCCTGGCCTAGGCTACCCTAGGCTTCATGGTCCATGGACTGTAAAGCCATGGACAATAGTAGGGTTATATCTAGAAACCCGAGGAGGGCTCTTGGTGAGAATAAAGATCCTACCTTCTTGCAGGGTGCCCCTCACTGACCTTTTTTTAATTAACAGGGATTGAACCCAAGGTTGCTTAACCACTGAGTTACATCCCTAGCACTTTATATTTTTTATTTTGAGACAGGTTCTCACTAGGTTGTTTAGGATCTCACAAAGTTGGTGAGGGTGGCTTTAAACTTGCCATCCTCCTGCCTCAGCCCCCCCAGCCTTTGGGATTACAGCCATGTGCCACTACGCCCAGCCCCACCACCGCTGGCTTTAAAAAAAAAAAAAAAGTTTTAAGTTCTCTCACATCTGTTAGCAATGCCCTTTGAAAAAAAATACAGGATATGGGTTCAGACCAGGAGCTGCTACTGAAATCTACTCATAAAATGGGAAAAAAGGTTTTGGTCAACAATTGCCATTGAGAGCCATATAAAATCAGGGCCAGTAGAAAGCATCCCAAATGAGAATGTTCACTTACTGAATACCCATCGAGGCCACAAGTCTTGGGTCAGGCAATCAAATTACCAAAAGTAACATGGTAAAGTACAGGTCTCCAGGTCCTCCAAACTGAAGTGAGGCATACAGATCCCCAAATAATCACCACACTTCTACTCCAAGAGAGGGAGGTACAAAGTGTGAGAGGATACCATAAGCAACGGAACACCCAGAGGGCCGTGGGAAGGCTAAGATACTGGCCTAGGGTGTCTGAGAAGAGCAGCTTGTCAAAGGGCATTCTACATGGGCCAGATGCAGAAAAGCCTATTCCAGCCCATGGCCTGCAGCTTCTTTGCTCTTATGGTTCAAGCAGGTATGTGCATTCCTTTACTTTTCCCATCACAAAGCCTCTGCTATCTGGGTCTCTAGATGAAGGCCTCCTCCTTGGAGAATTCATTCAACAAAGTTTCCAGTAAGGCATTTATCATGCTGTATCACACAATGATCTGTTTACAAGCCTGCATCTCCCATGGAACTGCTAGCTTCTCAGGGGGCATACCCTGTACCCACTCAACTTTGTCAAACCTGCATCAGGGAAATGGTAGGACTCAAAGGGCTTTCTTATGTCAAGGAGGCTATGAAGCTCCTAGCATACCTTCATCCTCCTTCTGGGCCCAAAATCTCTGAGGCTAGCTACCGTTATCTCCACCTGATTACTAGAAAAACTGAATCACAGAGCTAGTGGTCATAAACAGAACAGAACTCCAGGGTCACCTGACACCACAGGCTACCCTCATTGTAACAGGCTCCAAGTTTCCCTCCTTCCTACTCCAAGCTCCAGGGAAGTAATATGGAGAAATAATGGTTGCCCCGAAGGCTTCTCCTACAGGAGCCAGCCCTTACTGATTACCCACTACTCCGCTGGGATCCTGACCTCCAATCAGCCCTGCCAGCAGAGAGGGAGGCACCCATGTAGCCAGGGCACAAGAGCTTCAGAAAAGGTCCCCTGGAAAAGAAAGATGATGGTGTTGCACTGTGACAGAACATCATAAACGGATAAACAAAAGTGGAGGACTTCGTCAGTAATTGTGTCTGCCCTACAGTGGAGTCAAACACACTCCAACTAAACTTGACCCTTCCCAAAGACTTCCTAACTTCCATCTTCTCCAAAATCTACCTCCTCCCATCACCAGGGCACCTCTCACAAAGGGCTCCTGATATTTACAACTAAAGGAGACGAGACGTCTTATCTTGTAAAATTTCATGTTACGATACCATAAAACTGGGTAAATCTAGAGCTCCAGCGCATCAATTTTGCTTTCAAAAGTTAACTTACCCAGTATGACCAATCACAAAAGCAATAAAACACCACTACCAAGACCAGGAAGACTGTGTGTGGGGGGATAAATAATGAATGCCTCATTTTAAATTAAGGTTAACAATGAGATTCTTTTTTGGTACCAAGGATTAAACCCAGGGGCACTTAACCACTGAGTCACATCCCAGCCCTTTTTATTTTGAGATAGGGTTTCACAAAGTTGATGACGCTGGCTTTGAAGTTGCAATCTTCCTGCCTCAGCTTCCTGAGTTCTGGGATTACAGGCACGTGCCACCACACCCAGCAACTATGAGATTCTTAAAAACAAATTTCATATCCCTGAGTGGAGAATGGATAAAAGGGCAGATTCACATTTTCTGGCTCACTCTAATACTGCATTTAACCTTCACATGAGGAGGGGGAGGGGAGGGAGGTTAGGTTTCTCCTATCTTATTCATATTCCTCAATAGTTTCCATTCTCTTATAATCAGCAACGACTGTATGAAGTGCTATACTGAGAATCCCAAGGGAATTTCCAGACTCCACAGGAGCACAGGGTAGATAAGCAATGCCTACTATGGCCACAGAAGAGGCAACTAATAGGGTTATGAAAGATAAAGATTTGAAGGGCTGGGTGTGTAGCTCAGTGATACAGCACTTGCCTAAGAATGTCTAGGGCCCTGCATTTACTACAGGCGGACAGATTTCTAACACACACCTCCTTTAAGGCTCACAATAACCCTGTGAATAGGGTAACTATTCACATTTTATAAATAAGGAGGCAACCTCAAAATCACAGGTACTAATGTTGAAGAACAGATTTGAACTTCATTATATCTAGTTAAAACACCAATAACGCATGTGTCAAAAGTAAAGACTAGATCTTGAATCAAAACTAAATAATCTTCAGTATTATCAATGTCTATTTTTTCATTCTGTTATGAAACTCTTCAAAATTAAAATAAAACAATACAAAAGTTAAGGGTGAATACTGTTTCCAGATGGAGGAAAATCTTGGAACTCCAGTCACACCCAGGGACACACATACCATCATGCTTTTTTGGCAGGAAAGACCATTGAGACGGTTTATCTTGGCCTTTGTGTGTGTGTTGTGCATTGTTCTGGGGATTGAACCCAGAAGTACTCTAGCACTGAGCTAGATCCCCAGCCCTTTTAAATTTTTTGATTTAGAGACAGGCTCTCACTAAGTTGCTGAGGCCGATCTCAAACTTGTGGATCCTCCTGCCTCAGTCTCCCAAGTCACAGAGAGTACAAACATGGGCCACCTTGTCTGGCTTGTGCTGATATTTTAATACACAGTCATGCCTCACTTAATGGCAGGGACATAATCTGAGAAGTCCATGTACTTACATAAACTAAGATGGCCTGGCATCACCAGGTTGATATAACCCTAGGGGACCACCCTCCATGTATGTAGTCTGACATCACTGCACACAGCACTCGACTGTCTGAGCAGCAGAAAAGGTGCATGTGCAGGAGGGAGGTGCCGGCAGGGGATGTAGTAGCTACCCACAGTGGGAGTGAGCAAGCAATTCCTCAATCTGATGCATTCAGTTCCCTGGTTATGCCAGTCCTTTCAACTCCTTTCACAAATAGCTTTAGGGGGCTCCAGTGTTCAGGCTTTTATAATCATGCTCCCTCTTCCTGCATGAAAAGACAGCTATTCATCCCAGCAGGCAGCGGTACTGGTTTTAAGGCAGGCATTAGTCATCAAAAATTTTTCAAATAAACTCTCCTGCTAGGGGTAGGTCTCTAAAACATAGAGTCAATTATGTTACCCTCCTGCCTAAGAACTGCTGAGGGCTCCCCAACAAAGCCCAACCCCTGGGGGGAGCCTCCAATCTAACCCCAGCTTCTGCCTGCAGCCTCACCTCCCACTGTAGGGCCTGCTTGTGTTCCCAAAACACATTCTGCACTTTTGTTCTGAGTAAATGTTTAGGAAGGGTGAGGGAGGGAGGTTTTGAGCAAGTCTTTTAATTGCTCTACTTCAGCCAACAATGTCAACAGTGCAACTGTCCTCCGTGGGGTCCTGGGGAGAGTACTGCAGGACAGTGAGAGGGCAATGCCCCATTGAGCCCTCCCTGCCCCCATTTCTGAGACTGGAACCTGGTACACATTTGAGAATCAGGGAGGGTCTGTGGGGGGTAGCAATGCCTCACCCTCCTGGCTCTGTGGAAGGCAGAGCTGCAGGAGGCTCTGGACAGATGTCTAATCCTAAAGACTCAGGCCCACGAAGGGGGGGACCTGAATGATATACAGTGGACTATAATCCATGGGGATTTCTGGATTATAGTAGGTATATGTTGAGTTTCTTTCTTTCTTTCTTTCTTTTTTTCAAAGTACTGGGGATTGAACCCAGGGGCTCTTTACCACTGGATTACATCCCCAGTCCTTTTTTAAATTTTGAGACAGAGTTGCTGAATTGTTGAGGCTAGGTATCAACTTGCAATCCTCCTATCTTGGCCTCGGAGTCACTGGGTTTGCAGGCATATGACACCATGACCAGCTTTGAGGTCTTTTTTTTTTTTTTTTTAAGTATATATTTTTTTAGTTGTATGTGGACACAATATCTTTATTTTATTTTTATGTGGTGCTGACAATTGAACTCAGTGCCTCACATGTGCTAGGTGAGTGCTCTACCACTGAGCCACAACCCCAGCCCCTCTGAAGTCATTTTTATAAGAAAAAGAGTTTAATTCAAATTATTACTAAGTCTCAACTCTGAATTAGGTTTTTCAGAGACACACACACAAAAAAACAAGACACTAAGACACTATCCCTTTACCCAAGAGTCCTAAGCAGATGTTTCATTTTAAAATCTAATCCTTCCCCTCCAAATTATGTAACAACTCACTTGTGTTTAGGTCTATATTTCCCTTATCTTATCTCAACAAGGAAACAGGCAATGAGTACAAGTCTGGGGCCTTGGCCTGAACAGGAAAGTTCACTTGCCCCCAACCCCCACAGCTCCAAGGACTCCCCAAATGGGGCACCTTGCCCTGAGCTGCTCAAGTCCAATACCTTCAAGGCTACTTGAACTAGTTGGAGGCAGCACAGCTATCTCCTCTGAGAGCTAGACTAAACAATCCAAAGAAGAGCTGCTTCAACTAACTCAGTGACACTATCACATCTGAAGGCAGAAGTCAACACACCACTCAGGTCTACAATGTAGGTGGTGTCCAGTATTGTTCTGGAGAGACTCATCTATCCATTCCTTATGCTTGAAGTTACTAGATTGGATGGCGGGAAAAGATGTGAGTCCTACGGTTTGGGTGAAGTGTCACTCAAAGCACCTCCTCCAGTTCTAGAATTTCCCATTAAGCAAGAAATCTTAAGATGATTAATTGGAGGACCAGGTAACAATAATGACTCTTTTCTTGACTTACAAGTCTTGAGGAACACAGCAGCAAGAGAATAAGCACATTCCATAAATGCTATCTTCAGGGTCACAGGAAACAAGTGGCTAGACAGATAGGGAAATAGGCTGTTTACACTTTCACAGAATCCATCTTTTGTTTATTTCCACTAAAAGGAAAAATGCTAAAATAGTCACAGGTCCTACCTAAAATTACTGAAACAAAATTTTTTCCTGAGATTTCCATACAACATTAAGACCAAAGTTCCCAGAATGGTGATTTCTTCTAAGAAATACATAAAATAGAATATATTAACTACAGGAAATGACATTGTTCACTGAAATTTGTTCAGACACCTCATATCTTTCCCCCACCCCCCAGTATTAGGGGTCAAATGCAAGGGCACTTTCCTACAGAGTTACATTTCTAGCCCTTTTTATTTTAAGGTAGGATCTCATTAAGTTGCTGAGGCTGGTACTGGACTTGGCCTCCTCAGTAGCTGGGATTACACCCATGGCCCACCATGTTGAGCTACCTCACGTGTCTCTAATAGACAGCCCTGGATAAAGTTTTTCTCTTTGTAGGTTGTACAAGTTTCCAGATGAGATTTAATCCAAACACAACATGTTCTCCAGTTTCTTTTACCCTAGTCTTCTGCCCTGCACACCTGCCCTAACATTCTTCACCTAACAGCAGTACTCTTGCACTGAAAATTGGATCATGTTATTTCTTCACTGAAAAAGCCTTCAACAATGACAATGACAAAATAACACCTATTGAGCGCTTAGTACTGCCAGGCTCTTTTTGGAGCACTTTAGGTATACTGATTTACTCAGTCCTAATGAAGTAGATATTACCCACTTCTATACACAAGGAAAGGGAGACAAGGAACAGTTAAGCAATTTGCATAAGACCATATGGAAGGGAGGAGGAGGAGGGAACTGAACTTTGTCAATCTTACTCTAGAGCCCCCATCTTTACCTAGTCTGTCCCAAGGGGTCACATTTTTCTATTCCTTTAAGGAGATGTCCATGACAACTGCCATCATTTGCTAAACACTTACTACAAGGTACAGGCTTAAAACATTTACTCTTGTATTTAATTCTATCACCAGGAACACTATTATAATATGATCTAGGACACTGGCCAGCTCAGAAGTCACCTGGCTAGGCGCACAGAACCTAACAACAGTGGAGTCTGCTGGGTGGCTGGCTGCACAGCCCTGCTCTTTCTGAGGATCCACACATCTCCCCTTCCTGCAGCCCTACCCACCTCAACACAAGACTGCACACATCAAGGTCAGGAAAGTACTGACTGGTGGGGCTGGGGATATAGCTCAGTTGGTATCGTCAGTGCTTGCCTTGCATGTACAAGGCCCTGGGTTCAATACCCAGCACCACCAAAACAAGAAGAAAGAAGGAAGGAAAGAAAGAAAGAAAGAAAAGTACAGACTGAATAGATACTACAGAATTGAGAGGAGCAACTTCAGAGAGCTCAGGATCCCTCCCCCACCTCCCCCCGGGAAGGGGCTCACTCAGGAATTACTGAGGGAACTTCTAGATTCAGAAGCACCAGAGGATCCAGAACCAACTCCACATCAGTTATGTGAGGGGAAGACCTCGTTGACAAACATACTGCTTAGGTATTAAGAACCAGAATCCAAGTGAAAGTGCTAGCTGGTGAATCACAGGGTGGTGGCAGTAGCAGTTATAGTGGATATGCATGTGGAGGGTGTACATTTCAGGCAAGAACAAATTTAGGATGAATTTAGAGAATGAATTTAGAATGAATCGGGCATAACTTTCCTATGTTCATATATGAATACACGACCAGTGTAACTCCACCTGATGTTCAACCACAAGAATGGGATCCTAATTAGAGAAATTATACTCCATGAATGTATAATATGTTAAAATACATTCCACTGTCATGTATATCTAAAAATAACAAAGAAAAAGAGAGAATGAAATTCTGGCCAAAGACACAAGGAGTCATTGATAATAAACATCTGCCCAGGGAATGTATGTTTGAGAAAACAGTGATGTTTCTCAGCCTGACTATTTTACAGAGACGTTTAAATTTATTTAATGTGTACTGGAAAACTACTGGCCAAGGTCCCATTTCTTCATACAGGCAACCTTAGTTCACGCCAAGCTGGAAATGCCATAATATTAAGAGTCCTAGAGAAAAGTGCGGTGCGCAAGCTTGCAATTCATTTCCAGGACTCCTCCCCCAGCAGCTCCAGGACATCCCGAAGCCCGTCCCACCTGTTTTCTGCCCTTGCCTGAGGCCAACTGGGCAGCGGTGACAGGTGACAATGCTCACAGAGGCTCCGTAGCCTCAGGCCAGTCACTCCACCACTCCCAGCCTCGAGTTGCCCGTCGGTAAAATGGGGATGCCATTAACAGTTAGCAACCAGGGGCGCAGGCGCGCCCCTGAACCCCCACCACTCGGAGCACCGTCTGAGCCCAGGAGTTTTAAGGCCAGCCTGGGCGACACAGCGAGACGCCCGTCTCAAAAGAAAACGAAAAGGGTGGTCAGGGAGCAGGCGAGGCACTCCGTCTGTGGAAGCGCTTAGGAAACCTAAAATGCTGTGCAAGGGGGCGGCTGCATACAGGCGGCTGGGAGGGGACTCGGAGCTCCGGGCTGACCCAGCTCCGTATTCCGAGTCACTTCTCCGCTAAACTTCGGCTGTCCTAACTCGAGGTGGGTGGAGACAGCGGGCGGAGACAGCGCCGGGATCCCGCTGGACAGGGCCCCTGGCCGAGGAGGGGCGCGGCGCGGGGCCCCCGGGAACGCGGCCCTGCGGGGCTACCGCTCCCCACGCGCCGGGCTCCGACCCCGCAGCCGTCCCACCCGCCGTCCGGGGTCCGCCCGCCCGACGGCGCCGCCAGCCAGTGGGCGGCGGGGCGGCCGGGCCGGCGGCGGCGGCGGCGGCGGCGGCGGCGGCGCGGCCAATGAGGAGCGCGGTTGAAGCAAGGGGCGGGCGCAGCCGGCCCTCGCGTTGCTCCGGGACCGCTCCCTCCTCCGCCCTGAGCTCTGCTAGGCCGCAGACCCCGAGCTCCGAAGAGAGAAAAGGCCACTCACCGTCCCTTCGTCGCCGCTCCGCGCTTCCGTATCAGCTCGTCGAGGGAGATGTCCGCCATCTTGCGCCACCGAGCAAGCCAAGAGCAGCTTAGACGCCCTCAGCCCGTGAGCCCGCCCCTTCGGCCGCTACGCTGAGACGATCTGCTTCCGGTGTCCGTCCAACCAACTCTCGCGACAGTTCACACGAGGCAAGGACCGGAAGGGGCGTGGATACTCCCACCAGGCTTCGCGATGCGTACTCCTTATCTGCATAAAGAGGGTCTGAGCCCAGGGGGTCCGTTCTTTTTCCTGAATAAATGAAATTTAAAAGGTCATAAGAAATTAATAACAAGTAAAACAAACCTCAAAAGAATGAGGCTGTAACTTTAACGAGCAACTTTGTACTCACCATAGGTTTAATAAGAATAGAATCTGCTACCCAGGAAGTGTAGAGCTGCATTTCTTCATGCCTTAAACTTATGAGTAAGGAAAATAACGATTCGGGGTGACGCCCGAATCCTCACTGCAAATGTGAGACGAATTTTTGAGCGGGTAAAGGTTGCCCCTAAGGTGACCCGCCTACTTTGCGGGATGCCTGGGAGTCGCGATCTGCCCGTCCTCTATAAATTAAAAAAAGTACAGCTTTTTGAAAAGTTTCTATTTCTCAGTAGCTAGTGACGTTATCTTTCAGTGTGGGGAATTTTCTCTTCTTTGTAAATTTTTTTGTGTGTGTGTAGTAAGCCATAATGGTGATTAGTAGTGACAAGTACTGTCCTTGGAACAGGAGTTCCTCAGGTTCCCCTTGCTTTGAGGTTTTTTCATCGTGTAATGTTGGTTTGAGTGAAAGCTGCAATTCCATTGGTCGCAGGATTTTTTTTTTTTTTTTAATATATTTTTTTCAGTTTTCAGGGGACACAACATCTTTGTTTGTATGTGGTGCTGAGGATGCAACCTGGCCGCAGGGGCTGCTGGCATGCCAGGTGAGCGCGCTATGGCTTGAGCCACATCCCCAGCCCAGGATTTTCCCAAGCAAATCGCTCAAGTCTCTGGGCCTTTGCCCTCCTGTAAAATGGGACAAACAACGCTTGCCATTGGGCAGTTAATAGTCCAGTTCGTTACCGTTCCATACGTGCCAGGGATCCCCAGCGTCACGGATACAAAACACACGATTAGATCAAGTGGAGTTATGTCATTTGTGGGGGACAGGGATGGAAGCCACGCCTGTACCAGTAAGCTACACCCCCGGCCCTTGCATTTTGTACTCAAGGAAGTTAAGAGAAAGGGAGGCCCACTGTGGAACTCAGCGCTGGGGCCAGCTGGACCTCAGGGCCAGATGCAGGGGAACCTAGAGGGGTAAGGCCCTCTCTTGCCCTAACCTAGATAAGTTAAAGATTAAAATGGTACTTCCCCCCCCCCCCCCCGAAGCCAGTACAATGAATCATTAACTGTATCATTTAATTCTGGAATGGTTCTCTCCCCTGGGCTTTGGGACCTTCTTGGGGTCTTTCGTTGTCCAAAGACAAGGATCACCTGCACTTGGGGGTGGGGACTGAGGTGGGGCAGCCCAGGGGCACTTCGGGGTCCTCCCAAGAGCCCCTGCTTTCCTGGAGGGGAGAGTCCCTTTACACACCTCTGAGCCAGGGCCTTGGGTCTATCTGTGGACGCACAGGACTTTGGTGTGAACAAGCTGGAACCTCCAGCTGGGCAGCAGCCAGAATTCCACTCCAAGGTGTTTGGAAATTGGCCCTGTTGTCCCAGGAGTGCACTGCACATGTGGGGCTGGGAGTCCGCAGGGACCTTGCATCTGTGCAAACTGCTGTCCCTGTGGGGTTCTGCCTCCTGGGGCTTGGGCTCAGTGCTTGCTTAATGATATATGCGCGGTTTGGTGTAAATGATTCTTTATTGCTCTTTCATAAGGTAGTTGCAGCTTTGTGTGGATCTACTGAATTCCTTGCATAGGAAGGTGATACTGCCAGTGAGCTCTTTCCAGGGAACAGGGGCTGCTGAAACCGTTATTCTAAATGACCTCGGGCCTGGGAGGAAGGGGACTCAGCTCCGTGAGCGAACTGACCTAGTTCACTAATTGGTTCTGTTTTTGAGGTGCTGGGGATTGAACTTGGGGTCCGTAGGGCATGCTGGGTGAGAGTGGTCTATCACCCAGCCCCTCACCCTTTTGTGGATGGGGACACTGAGGCCAGGAGAACGGGTCCAATTCCTCTTGTGGACTCGGGCAAGACCAGTTGCAAATCCTGATATTCTGGCCGTTTTCTCATCCTCAGATGGGACAGGAATGAGACCTGGTGTGTGTCAAGTGCTCCAAATAGTCCCTGCACACAGTATGGGGAAGGGCCATGGGGGCCTGCAATTCCTAGGCAGAGTCATGGCCTTGCTCCTGTATGTGGCCAAGAACCAGGGACAGTATGAAAGAGGGGCCATACCTCTCACCCCCTTAAGATGGGCATTTCTTCCTGCTCCACTCCACTCCAGCCTCTCTGGCCCTCACCACTTCCTCTGCCCCAGGACCTTTGCACCTGCTGTTACCACTCTGTGGAACACCTGCCCCAGAGGAATCGGCTCCTTCCCTTCTTGGAGCTCATGTGCATCTCCTGGGAGGTTTCTGCAGCCCAGCTTTAAGAACATTCCTCCCCTGGGCCTTGACCTGTCTGCCTGAAGTCACCATCCTGCAAATGGTATGTCCTGTGGTGTGCAGTGTCCTTCCAGTGAGTGCCAGGACCAGGGAGCAGTAACAGGAAGGGGACCAAGTCGAGCCCCACACGTGGGCCCAGGTGTGAAGGACTGAGGGTGTGTGGCCGCCCTGGCCGCACAGGGCTTTGTGCTTCTGACCAGTCTCCAGCCTAGAGCCATTCAGGCCAGAGCCGGCCTCCCCAGGGGAGGGGGGGTGGGGTGACCCACCCCCTTCCTCAGGCTGTCGCCAGAAGGTGAAGGTCCCACTGGAGGCCCGGGGGTGAGAGAGGCCTGGGGGCCTTTCCACCAGCCAGGGAGGGACAAGGCTGAGCCCCTGGGGCCACACCCTGGCTGGACCTTCTTCCCAGATGCGGAGCAGGAGAGCTCAGTGGTGGGTGCTGGTGAGGAGGGTGGGGGGCCACCATTACTTCCAGTCGGTCAGCTGGAGACCAGCTGACCACCCAGCAAGTGCGTCATGATCACCTGGGCTTCGGTCAAGGGCCTGATGGGGGAAAGCTGGGGGACACTGAGGGAAGCCGCTGGTGGACAGGGGCCCAGTCAGCCATGGCCTCTGGCGGCCACGGCTCTTTCCTAACTGCCCACGGCTTAAGTCTATCCGCGGCAGAAACAGACCCGGCTGCGGCCAGAGTCGTCGGCATCAGCAGTTTTACTTCAGCTCTCAGCTGGGACAGCGGACAGCGGGAGGCCGGCACAGCCACAGGGGGAAGGCACCGTCACGGCAGCTGGGACAGGAGGCACCGGGGTCTCAGGTCTCAGCGGGGCAAGGCAGGCAGGCAGAGGCCAGGACAGAGGGACAGAGAAATGCCAGGTTCCCTGCGGGGTCACTGCTACCTGCAGAGCCCTCCCCACCAGGCCTGGTAGGGGGGCTGGGGCGGGGGGCAGCTTCTCACCCCTGCCACACCCTCCCAGGGCCTTTAGGTGTGACCTGACTCTGCTGCATGGGGGCCATGTCCCAGGGCCCTGGCTGGGACATTCTGGGTCACCTGCAGCTCTGGGCTGCCCTTTCCGTTTGTCACCTGGGGCTGCCAGGAGGGCTGGGTGGGGCGCAGGCAGGCAGCCTCGGCCTGTGGCCTTGCTGTGGGGGAACTGGGGGTGGGGGGACCAGGGGTAGACCAGGGGTGGCATCTCCGGTAAGAACCAGCTAGTGCCAGACGGGAAGCTGTTCCCAAGGTGGCCAGCAGTGGCCCACCTGAAACAGAACCTTGCTCCCAAAGGGCCCCTCAGGGGCCAGCTCAGCTGGTGACCACCAGGGCACGGGCAGGCCAGGCTGAACCCGGGGCCCCAGTGTGCGTTGGGGGTGGACGTGGGGGAACCGATGGGAAAGAATGGCGGTGGGGGGCAAGGACGGACGTGGAGAGTTCCTGGCGACGCGCGTGGGGCCAGCGCCCGGCCATCAGAAGGCGAAGCAGAGCTCCTTGGGGTGACCCACGCGCTCCAGGTTGGGCAGGCAGGCGTACTGGATCATGGGCGGGGGGCCACACATCAGCACCAGCGTCTCCTCCCCGGGAGGCGGCAGGTGGTCCCGGATCATCTCCTCGTTCACGAAGCCCTGGCTGTAGTCCCAGGCTGTGGGGCGAGAGACCAGGTGACTGCGGCTCGCTGACTACCCGCTGCCCCCACCTGGCTCCCGGGGCTCTGTGCCCCCCACCCTCTTCCTTTCCAGCAAACACAGGCTGCAGAGGGTGAGCAGCGGGCCCCACCCCAGCCCTAACACCTGTGGCTTTAGGCCCTGCCACCCAAGGGGCCAGGAGCCCTTCAGTGTTCCTCCCATTGCACTTCACAGTTTGCAAAGCCTCTTGCCTCCATCTGGCCTCTCTTGTGGCCCCCACAACCACCCGTGGGCTGACAGGGCAGGGCGTGCTGGCTCCACCTTATAGATGTGGACCTGTCGCTCAAGGTCATGCCAGGAGGAAGGGACAGTCGAGACACAAGCTGCAGGTCCCACGGTCCACGAGCCAGTGCCCTGCCCTGTGCAGGTCAGGGTGTGGTCCATGTCCTCCCACAGGTTCTGGCATGACTCCACCCCCTCAGGACATGGGCCCCTAGGAGCAGAGTCTCGTCCACCGGGTGTCCTGGGCCTGGCGGAATTTGTCCCCTGAAGCAGGGCCGCGGGCCTGCAACAGCTCAGCCCCAGCTGTCCATCACAGTCCATCCCTGTCCCGCAGACCCCCAGGCACACCATGTCCCCCGGGTCCCCTGGGTCTGGAGCGCCTTTTCATTCCTCCAAGTAACTGGCAACGCTGGGGAGGAGGCGGGTGCTCGACCCCCAGGGAAGAAGTAGACACCAATCTGCGTGCACCGTGGCCAGCAGGGGTGTGGCCATGGGCTGGCAGGGCTGTGAGGGAGATGGGGCCAGGTGGGGGCAGCGGGGAGGAAGAGGAGGCGGGCGTCACCCTGGCTGCAGCCCGCCAGGCACCCCACACGCCCCTGTGCCTCCGTCCCCACGTGTGGACTCTCAGTCCCTCCCGCCTGTCCCACAGGGTTCCACAGAGGTCCAGGCGGGAGGGGCTCCCTGCTGCTCCCCAGCCAGGAGGGCGCCCCAGGCCTGGAGCCGCAGGGCAGGTGCTGGTCACCAAGCTGCGCCCCAGCCCAGGCCTCATCTGAAATGCACCATTTTTTGAGATTTTTTTTCAGTGGAACAAACACCAGTTGGGACCAAAGGGCACCTGCGGCTGTGGCCTTCCCACACGACCGTGCCAAGCAGCTCAGCTCCAGGAGGTGCAGGGGCAGGCCAGCTGACGCACACCGCCCGCCTCGTGCCGTGGTGGGAGCCTGACCCCCGCCAGCCCCCAGTTCACCTGGAGGGGTGACACTCAGGCAACTCCTCCCGCGTGGCTTGGGAGGGGGACAGGGATGGCCAGAGAGTGCGGCAGCAGGGAGCAGGGCTGCACGCCCGCGGGGTGGCATAAGGAAGTGGCAGAACAGAGGGACGCTGGGTCACCAGCACCTGCCTTTGGTGCTCCTATCGGCGTGGCCCAGTGGAGCACTGGCTGGGACAGTGGCTTCCTGCCCCACGTCTCCCCGCCCTGAGCACCCAGGTTTGTTCTTTGCCCCCGGAAAGAACCTTCTCAAAGGCCAGGGCAGTGGGGTGCTGCAGATGCCTGGGGTGAGGGGCGCCGGCTGATGGGAGGCACCTGCCCAGATGCTGACCTGGGCCGGGAAGTCTACTGCCCTGGGCAAGGGGTCTTCTCCTGGACCCCGCGAGCCTCCCCTTGGCTGCTGGGAGACAGAGCGAGGCGCAGGCCGTGCGGCTCGTGGGCACCTCGGCGCATTGGTCCACCTCATTCCCGGCTCCGCTTCATAGCCCTGCCCTCGCTTCTCTTCCACCCCCTCGCACCTGCACCCCTGTGACTCCCTGTGTGACCCCCGAGCTTCCTGTCCCCCTCCTAGAACCGGGGGCACAGAGAACGTCTTCTCAGCTGGGCAGCAGACGCGGAAGGACTTTGTAAAAGGCCACCTGGGAGAAGCGCGTGCGCCAGACGTGAAATGTGTGGGCTGAAGACACGTGTCCCCTGCAGGAGGGGGACTTGGTGTCCTTTTCTTTACACACGGGCTGGAGGGGGTTCCTGGGGAAACCGCAGGGGGCCGCGCGGTCCTACATCTTCAGCTCCTGTTGGTCAGGCAGGAACAGATATCCCCATGACCCTAACTCCCCAGGAGGTGGCCCACATTGCCATATGCCACCAGCAGGGGTCAGCACTGGCCCTGCCTGGCTGGGGACTTTCCTTTGGGGGCTAAAGTTGGACCTACCCTTGGGGCACCATTAGTCACTGAAGCAAGAGGGGCCACCAGAGGCCCCCCCACGGCCCACCACAGCCCCCTGCCCCCCTACAGATAAGTAAGATAATGTTCCTTTTGTTACTGGAGAAAAAAATGCAGCTCCAGCTCCCAGGCCAGTGGCCCTGTGGACTCCCCAACAACCAGAGGAGGGTGTGGCAGGGAGGGGCTGGCTGGGAAGGGCTGACACCAGTCCAGCCAGAGGCCTGAGGACACAGCTGTCAATTCCCGGAATCCACCAGGCCCAGGCCTGGCTCAGTCTGGAAGGCCTAGAACCCAATTTGGTCATCCCAGAGGGCGCCAGTCCCCAGAGCCCGCTGCTGTGGACAGAGCCTACCGCAGCGGGCCCCGTGTGCCCCGTGCTGTGGAAGAGTCTGGGGGAACGGCCGCACTGCTCAGAGCAGGAGCGGAGCCAGCGCAGGAGGTGGACGTAGACCAGGAGGGGTGCTCAAGGAGGCGAGCAGAGGAGGGCCTGGAAAGGCCTGGCCACACAGGGCCGGACACTCCGTTACCACAGTGCCCTCGGGTCCGGCCAGCCTGGAGCCAGCACCACTGGCACTGCCCCCCAGGAAGCTGCGGCTGCTGCTCTCCTTCTAGCAACGGAGCGAGGTGTTTCTTGTACCCACACGTTTACCTACAGCAGGAAAGTGGCTAGCCTGGTTCCCAGAGGGCAGGTTTTGGGGTGGCCCTCATTCACCGCCTCCTACACGGTCAACAGCCTGCCCACCTGGACGGGCAGAACGGAGGTGGTCACATCAGCCAGGCCCGCTCCCAGGCTGGTGGTGGGAGGACAGTGGAGTACCGCCGCGGCCACCCCGCCTCCCAGCACCACCCCAGAGAGCAGCCTCCTCCGTCCAGAGGGGCAGCGGTGTGGCTGTAGGACTGGAGCTGAGACCTGGAACAGCTCCAGCCCCAGCTCTGGTGTTTCCTAGCTGTGCAACGTGGGGCACTCACTTCCCCTCTCTGAGCCCTCGTTCCTCATCTCAAGAGGGGCTCACACCACTGCCCTCTCACAGGGTCACTGGGACACCAAATGGGACGCACCAAGGGCCAGGGCAGCCACCCCCCTGGGGCCTCTCGCTCTCACCTTCAGGGGCTTTGTCCACCGTGTACCAGAGCTTGAAGCGGGCGGAATGTTCATTCCTCAGTTCCTCCAGCTCGGGCCGCAGCAGGATGTCCTTCTCCGTCTGCAAGGACAGGGCCACAGGGTGGGTAAGGGGACAGGGACCACCCTTGGAGACGCTCAGCCAGCGGCGGCCACCGCTCCCACACTGGGCAGACTTCCAGCAGGGCAGAGGGCACAGCCCACCAGAGTCCGAGGGACGCCTCGCCTGCCCCCACCGCCACCTAGGGAGACCCGAGCTGCTGCCAAGAGGGTCGTGGTGCACACACACGGGGCTGGGCAGCTTTTCAATGGCGAGGGGGCCACGCACACTACAAAGACAAGTGGCGAGACAGAAGCCAGAACCACAGGGGACACTCAACAGGACTCGGAACAGCTCAGGGATGGCCACCCCTCACCACGACCACCAGGGGCTACAGGAACACGCAGGAACCGTCCCCTTCAGATGGAGGCCTCGCTGCCCTCGGCCCTCCAGGCCAGCTTTGCTGGCCACACAGGGATCGGGGCTACACCCCGATCAGGAATGCGGACACCACCCGCCCCCAACCTGGCCCGTACCCTCTGCAGCAGCCCCCCAAGCAGATCCCAGGCTGCAGGCTTGGGTCCAGCATCACCCCCTCCAAGAGGCCCTCCAGGACTCCTCTGGGGGATCAGGGATCCCCTTCGAGATCCTCTTAACGGAGCCCCTGACCACAGGCCGATGCCCAGCGTCAGCAGGTCATTCAGAGACAGGGCTCCTCAGGTCAGTGTGCAGTGTCCCTGACCCTGACCTCATGGGACTCTGAGGAACAAGGCCCAGCAGCACTGCCAACCGGAGAGGGGCAAATAGTGCTGGGTGAAGGCAGGGTGGACACTCCCCAGCCGGGCAGCCCAGGGAGGGGGACTCTGACCTTCAGGTGCATGATCCACGGGGCCTGAACCCTTCAGCAAGGGGACCGACCAAGGCACTGAGGGACACAGGGCAGAGGGCAGAAAGAGGACCAGCATGTGATGTGCCTACTACTGCAGTGGGGTGCCCCTTGCTAACAAGGAACAGCCCACACTGTGGCCTTGCCCTTGTGGGACCCCACAGCTCCGGCTCCCCAGTGCTCTCAGGACCTCAGGTGGGAGGCACAGGCCCCTGCTGGCCCCGGCAGTGGGCGTCGACTATGTTCCCAGGCTGTAGGGGGGGGTGCACCTCCACCCATCCGCTACACAGAGCCTTCAGAGACCCCTCACGTGCCAGCCATCCCCCATCCAGAGCCATGTGGGACCCTGGGCAGCCTGTCCAGCCCCATCTCCTGGCGGTGGAAGCCAAGCTGGCACATTTGGGTGACGTCCACTGACCTGGTTGGCAAAGAGCAGGTGGCAGACAGTGTGGTCATCCGGGTCCTTCATGAT